>NW_013665778.1:816561-828156 GCF_000517525.1 Limulus polyphemus | reverse complement strand
TGCCATTTATTTTACCAACTCTCTAAATGAATCTAAATCCTTCCATAAAGTAGCAGCATCCTCCTCCTCATCTCTTAATATCATCAGCAAATTTAAGTTATTTATTGACCATTCCTTCATCTATGTCACTGATGCAAATCAAAGTGATCAAATGTCCTAAGACTGAGCCCTGAGGTACCCACTTGTGACATTAATACAGTTTGACTGAACTCCATTTGTAACAACCCTCTGCTTTCTTCCATCCATCCACTCTTCTATCCAATTTGCTAACATATTCACCACACCTATAAATATTTTTTCTACAAGTCTTTTATGTGACACCTTGTCAAATGTTTTCTGAAAATCCAGATACACCAAATCTTTACACTTACCCTGATCTACACAAGCAGTAATCTTCTCAAAGAATGTCAAAAGATTTGTAAGGTGATATTTTCCCTTAGTGAAACTATGTTGAGTATCTAATAAAATTCTGAACTTTGTTAAATGGCTTTGCAAGGCATCTTTTATCAGATTTTCCAAAACTTTTCCCACAACTGATGTAAGACTAATAGGCCTATAATTACTGGTACAATTTTTATCACCTCATTTGAAAATAGGAGTGACATTAGCTACCTTCCAATCCTCTAATACCTGCTCACTATTCAAGGACTTGCAAAAAATAGTAGCAAGTGGCTCATATATCCAATCCTTAACCTCCTTTAAAACTCTTGGAGAAATATTATCTGGCCCAGGAGCTTTATCATTCTTTAAGCTTCCCATTATTTTTGTTAACAAGCTCAGAATCAATGCAGTCATCTTGTTCAATCTTGTTTCCATCTGGCAACTGCTCAAGATGTGGAATACTGTTTAAATCTTCGTTAGTGAAAGGAATAAACGCTGTTTTATATGTAACATTTACAGAGACCAGAAATGTTAATGTTAGACAAGAACTACTTACTATGAGAAAGGGATGCTTGGTATTCCTTAAAACCCTTTTTTCTGTCAGAGTATGAGCAACTTCATCCTGAATAATGGGAAGAAATAATTAGAATGTGTTTATGTATAAATATGACTCACAGAAATATTTAGAACACAAATAAGTCAGGAAGTCATAAAAAAGTTTTTAAATAACAGATCTGAAGATACAGTTAATCTCTTCTAGCTCTACTTGGTATAAAATGTCCTTAGAATTTGCAGTTTTAAGTTCGTTGTCCTTAAAAAAGTTAGAGTGGGATAAAAGATGGTCACATTAGGATAAATTTTCAAAATGCTTTTTGTCATGTTTTACTTAGTTTCTTCCACATTTAAACTTATATAAATGTATTTAAATACATGTAAAGGTATCAGTTGATTCAATGATATATTATTTTGAGACAAGATTAGTCAATAAATGTCATATTATTAATTTTTAGCCCATAAATACGTAAATCAATATAGTTTGAATCGTGAACTACATGTATCTTTCAGAAATTTTTATGACGAATATATGTTTGACACAAGAGTACCAGTTATTGTTGACCATAATGTTTTGAGTTTGATAGTGACAAATAATGTATGTATATTAATAATATTAATCGAAAGATGTTTCATACCTTCTGAATAATAATCTCCTTTTTAAGAACTTTGATGGCATAAAGCATGTTCGAAACTTTTTCTCTACATAGAATGACTTTACCAAATGTTCCTTTTCCTAGGACCTTTAAGAACTCAAAGTCGTCAAGTGACTAAGACAAGAAAAGGAGGTAAAATTCACTATACGAAAAATAAAGATCAAAATAGATTGTTGTTATAAAGTAAACAACAAGAATTGAATTAAAACAAAACAATATAGGTATTGAAAATTGGGCAATCATTTAGTGAATGACATATGTTACCATCAAAAACGTTAGCAAAGCTGCAAATATGTTTGTTTGTTTTTGAATTTCGCGCAAAGCTACACGAGGGCTATCTGCGCTAATGCAAATATGAAAACAAATAAGCAGCATAAAGATTATTTACTGATAAAATCTTTTTGCATAATGAGGATGTAAAATATTGTTATGTCTCTGGTCATTTGTTAATTTCCGGTATACATTCTTCCCGAAGAAATTCAGCGATACAAGTCCTTTCTTAAATAAAACTAGTTTATTCTTTCTCAATACAACTTTGCAATACACAGAATTTCCACAGTCACTTAAAGTTCAACACACGCTATAATTCACAACGATTCACGCACTTTACTTACGGTCACTACCGCTCGCTTGACTCAATTATCTGTCTCTATATCTCTCTATCTGCAATTATTTGCCGCGCTTAAATACTAAAATAGAGGGCGCCTGGAAACGACTAGAGTTGCCAGGAAAAGTCATGATCCTTCTAGAAACTCATGACGTGTTACCAGCGTCACGTGACCTCCGCTTTCGTACCAATATGATTACTCTTTAAATAAATAAATAAAAATGTGGATCTGAATACCACAGCTGTAGGTGTTCAGAAAGTGCTATTATTGTTCACAATAATAATTTGTTTATCCTTTTGCTAAGTTTTGCCATCAACAGATCCAAAGGAACAATAGTTCCAACAGCCAAGTTATATAAAAAGTTGGCAGATATTTGATTTGGTTATTGTTCAGCGTAAAGCTATACAATTGTCATCTTTGCTCTGTTCACCACGGGTATCGAAACCTGAATTCTAGCATCAGTCGTAATTTTGCAGACTTGCAGCTGAGCCACTGGTCTATACAGCATATATAGTTTTGCTGTTTCTGGAGTATTGGCGAGCCTAAACTACAGCAACCAGAAGCACCGGTCCATTTTGAATACTCAGTTTGATATAATCTTAGATAAAATCTGGAAAAAATTAAATATTTGTCATACAGTAAGAAAAATAAATCGGAAAAGTACGGCAAAACTTATTTCCTGTTCTTTTTCTCCCGTGTTTAACAACAAATACAGTGACTTTTGGAGCACGGTATCTACTTTAACGACATCCAAACATCTACGACATTTAACTTGTTTCTCAAAAATAAAACAGAGAATGCGTCTACTGTGATGTTATATTATCTACATTAAACTATTTATTGATGTTTTAAAAAGGAGCATTCGTTTGCAAGAAATGAAAAACAAGAACATAGCAAGGTTCAACCTACAAGGCTCTGTACCATTGTGACCTTAACCATGAAGCTTCACTTTAGGTTGCATACAAAGCGCATGTTTCTAGACATGAACCTCACCAACTGCAAAATGTGGTTTGGTTTGGAAAGAAAGCCATAAATCAGTGACATTGAACGCAAAGTTCAGTTAACGCTATATGTACATGAATGTGAAAAAAGAGGTGATATCTATAACAAAAACATTGTAGATGTCAAAAAACGCCAAGTTTTAAAATGACCCTATTCATACAAAGTGAACGTATAAGACACACGAGACAAGCTAGAAGAAACAATTGAGGCAACCTTGCAAACTACTACTTTTATTATTATTATTATTATTGGTAGTAGTAGAATAGTATTAGTATTATTTATAAGTTGTGCAACAAAGTTCAAAATGAAACTCTTATGGTCATCCGCTAGAATAAAACGTACAGGACATGTTAGAAGAAACAACTGGAGCAAAATTGGCCCACATTAAGCAATTAAACACAATTGCAATAGTTGTGTGGACCAAGGCTGCTACAGTTGTTTTAATTCTAAAGATGTAAAATTCAAAACAAGCATGATTACCTCTGAAAAACGAAAAGTTAAAATACCCATAAAGAAATAGAGGTGGAGATAAAGAGAATCATAAGAACCATTGGTTCACCAAAATTTGGGTTATCATGCAGAAAGGTAATAACTTAGACTACAATATTTGAAAATGTATTCAAGCTGAGTTGAAGGGAATCCAGAGCCAGAATAAGGTCAGTAGACTGAAATCATATGAGAACAAATGGAGTAAACCAGCCTCATAAGAAACAGGATCAAAGTAAAACATTTAGAAAATGGATTCACAGCAGGGGATTATCCTTTAAATAATATATAAAAAAATATATTAGTGGAATGTATTTACCTCAGGTGTGGTCACAGACGGTGGCATGACATGTAGTTAGAGTCAAATTGCAATGTGTTGTCCTGTAACCTATATTGGAAAATTCTAAGAGATTAGACCAGTGTTAGCTAACAACTGACTTACTCCTAAGGCTAATGCCCTGTACGTCCACATCCTACAAAGTCAGCCAAGTAGAAAAAATAATAATAACAGACCAGTGTGCAGGCACCTGGGGAGAATTGAAAATATTCTGGGACCTAAATTGGACTCTACACCTTGTGGGCAATGCAATGGAAACACCAAAGAGGTTAAAAAAGGTAAAACTAAAGCAGTGATGTGTTCCCCATCCTGGTTAAAACCATGAGACATCTGATATGTTGAATGATATGCCCATGGAGTTGGAAAAGGTCCCAGCTGATGTATAATCAGCCACCAGATAACATTTTTGTCCACTTCCAAAAGGCTTTACCCTCTCATTAATAACTCCAATGAAGAGAGAAAATTTTGTCTAGGATAATTTCATTGCACAAGACGGATTAATTGCACAAGCCAGAGCAAGATTTGAAGATCATGGCTCATTTTAAGGTAGAAACAACTATTTCCAGTACTATATGAAAGGTTTAGTATTTGCAAAATAACAATAAATAGTCGTAACAGGACATAAAGGCACTCTTATCAACGAAAATTGCGATTATTCAGGATATGAAAACAACAGATGAAAAATATTAACTTCTCTTTCAACCCAAGTTTTAGATAATAGTCATAATTAGGATACAAACATAATAGTTTTGGAGAAAAATAAGGTATGAGAGGCTTTGAGAGCACTAATTTCAGCATATCTCCACCCAGAGCCGGTAGTGAAAGAAAATATGATCGAGCTACAAGTTGTTAAGGGTCCAAAAAGGGAAAAGCATAAAAATGTAATGCCAAACCAAAGATCCCATTTAGGACAAAGCCTGATGATTTTGGGTTGAAAACAAAGCACTCAGAAAAGACATTTGAATAATGGAGACAAAAATGATTGATGGCTTCCATGAACCTGAAAGTGGGAGATAAAGCAGCTTTGTAACTAGCTGTGGAAGAAGCTGATGAGTCATTGTTATGGAAAAAATACCTGAAGAAAGAAGTAGTTTGTTGAAGAGTTGGAGATAAACAACATTTAACATTTCTAATGTACCATCTCCAGAAGATAGCTCAATAAATTAAGCCTGATAAACAGTCAGAGAAGAGCATCTGCAAGAATGGGCTAACATGTGAGCCATCTGTAAAGAAAATCTAGTTTCTGGACAAAAATCTGCGAAGCCAAAGACATGGAATATCATTATGAGGAATAGACTTTCGAGGTTGTTGTAGAAGATTATCCTCCATGAGGAGGTAGATATAATAGGGAAACCATGGTTGAGTAGGCCAAGATGGAGCAAGATGAGAACCTAGTGCTTTGAGTAACTGATTTTGATCAGAACCCGAGAATGATGGTGGAATGACAAAGGGCATGCACTGCTAATCATTTGGATTTGAAACTTAGGGCCTGTAGAATGGAAGAAGATAGTTGGTTAATGAAACAAAGACATTGATCATCGAATAACCCAAATGTTCACAAATGTATAAGTCCCATGAACAACCAAAGGATAATGAAGGGTCCACTCTGTAGGAGAAGGATCTTGAGAAAGAGAGTCAACCAAAATGCTCATCACACCAGAAAAGTGACAGGATAAAAGTAGGACATGTTGAGAATGAAGCCAAAGAACTACCTAAGCTGTAGTAAAACAAAGTCTGCAAAAATAAGCACAATAGAGCCGAAATAGCACAAAATGGTGGTAAAGAAGACAGAAACTTGAGCCAGGACATTGAACAGCCCAATGTTTAAATGCGTTGATGCAAACTTGTGCTTCTTGAGGAATCCACTAACATCGTCAGGTTAATCAGAAATTTATTAAAATTTAAATAAGAAGAATCTTCTTTAAGATTAGAGCAGGCATACAATCCTGCTCTGCAGACATTGAATAGAAGCAGGTCTCAGCAAAAAGATCAATTTTGTTCTAAACTGTGAGAAAATGGCGGATGTTGCGCCAATTGAGCGTTCACATGATCGCGAAACCCGCCAAGGATACCAACAGATGTGTTGACCAATAAGAGCAGACAATGCATCAATGGGATAATTTTGCTGGAGAAAAACTGTGTGAGTAAGGCCTCCAAATAAACTGTTGAAGTTCCGATATTGTTGGAAATATTTTCATTATTATTAACGTTCACTTCCAAATTCATTGTAGCAGTGTTATTAGCACGACTGTCAACAAGCAAATCTGGGTTATGGCGGGAAATCAAAGCTTGTATACGTTCTTCTGATGTGAAGCAATAAGTCACGTGGAAGGTGGAAGAGTGGAAAATTATGAGTAAATTAACACATGATATGCATTGTGTCAAGGGCATTTAGAACTTTAGTCACGTGTTTCTTTATAAAATGAGAGCACTCAACAAGGATAGGCTTATCGTATTTAAGCGGTTAGTCTATCTGTTTTGAAAGTAATTTTTTGTTAAATTCTTTAAATAACATACAGTTTTGTTGCCTTTATGCATTGAAGTTCGTGTTGATATGTTTAGTTTTTCCAAGACATTAGCATCTCCTTGCTGGTCCAACATTTCCACATCTTGATCCTGAAGTCTATCAGCAACATACTGGATAGCTTGCATCCATTCATCCCTACAGAGAAATAAGAAAGATATACTAATTAACTTATAAGTAATCCCGCATTGATAAATTATATAAGTGTCCTTCAATGATAAGATGTAAACTGAATATAACATTAAGGAGGGCCAGTTGAGTGTGGTTAATAAATCTGAGTTTTTATCAATTTATGTGAATATTATTTTGCGTTTTAAACTCGATTACTTTGTAATATGCATATAAAAATTACTGTTGGAATCTGATGTTTGTCTGCAACATGAAAAGCGTATGTGATCTAAGGAAGTGGTTCTGTAAAGAGCAGAAAATCTGAAAGTAAAACAACATAAATAATTAGCTAGGAATTACTACAGTAGAAGCTAAAAAAAAAAAACCCAGTATTTGTGGCATCTTTGTGATCTTGACACAATCAACAAAAACATGTCTTTAGACATTATATTAGTGTTAAGATGTTAATGGTTAAAACATACTTCTCATACTTCTTTGATATAAATTACATCAAATCTTATATTATTTGTAACAGCTGTATAGTAACTTTCATATTATTGCTTATGCAATTTGTATTAAAATTATGATCTTGTCATATTATCCTATATACTGTGATATCGCCAGGAAACTTGCCATAGACTCTTACCTAAAATTTACTAGGAGGTATGAAGAATTAAGCCTACATCTTTTGTTTGCAAATATTTTATCAGTAGTCAGGGATGTGATTAATAGTCGTATAGCCAGTAGAATCTACCAGCTACTTCACTAATATTTGCCGGCTATTATTTGTTAAAACTACTTCGACAACTGGCTACTGAAAGAGTGAAATACAACATGACCAAGTTCTTAACAAACCAACAGATGTCGGGGATATACTGTCTACTTTATACACAAATGTCTCGTTTCTTGGTCTTCAGATGGATACATTTTCTGCAGTTTTACACAAAGTTGTAATCAACCACGTGTAAATAAACTTTCACTGCAAACAGACCTCTTTGCACAATAACACATTATCGAAACTTTAATTGAAATCCTTTTTTAAAATTATTATACTGACAAAATCTCAAACTTCATGCAATATTGTCATTTATATACACAGCCTATCAATAAGTAAATTGTCACCCAAAGATGTTGTTTTATTAAATAAAGAAACATGAAAAAGTGTAGAAGATTATCATTAATAATGATTATATCTGCTCTTTGCAATATTTAATGCAAAACACAGTTATACATTGTAGTTACAATATTTGAAATTCTAGTCTGTAGAATTGCACAACACTTCTAGAAAAACTTGGATTAGCATATGCTAGAAGCTGGTTCTGTCAGACGGATGCTTTCACAGAAAACCATCAAGAATGGACCATAAATGCTCGATAAGGTCCATATCTGGCAATTGTCCTGGTAAGGGAGAGTGGTAATGCCATGACCTTTCAAGCCATTGTTGAATGATGGCCTGGGCTTAATGAGCAGGATGCACATCTTGCATGAAAACACTACCTTGTCTAGTGAACCATTCATATGTAGTAAGCTTTGTTCAAGAATTGTGATATATCACGCAGCAGTGACTAACTATTAATGTACCTCAACCTGTGATCATACACTTGCTAAAATAGCTGGTACATAACACTACAACAGAAATGCCACTGTATTTTGTCGAGGCTTGCAGATGGTTTAATGAAAGTTCCCAAAAAGGATAGCTGCCAAACCCAGGTGTGTACACTGTCTAAAAATTGTGCAAATCTGGAATCGCTGAAAATAATTATTGTTCTATTAATAACCCAAAAGACAGGAGGATATGATAGCATTTGTGATGCCCGCTGGTGTCGACATATAATGTTGCCTGGAAAGAGAAGTGGCTCCTGTCTAGTTACTCAGCCATTGCAGCCGATGTTATGAAAGTAACTTTTGATGGTATTGTGGCAAACTTTCACGTGTCCTACAACAATAACAGCCCTTTCACATGGGCCATTCTCTACACTTCCCCTCACAGCACAAAGAGTTCATTCTGTTTATTTAGGGTGCCAAGTACCTGAACAAACTGTTGTTTTCCAATATGATTAGAACTCTATTGTCACCCTATTCAGTCTGAACAATGGTATCGCAAGTGGATCACTGAATTAATTTGATTGATCTCTATCACATCATATAACTATGTAATTTCATAAAGATTTGTAGAATACTTTAATTCGTGGCATGACTGTTTGTAGTCTTTGGTCTTTACCAAGCTATACATGTATTTTTACATCAGATTTGTTTACATATGACGTTATGGAGATGGACGACTTGTATTATTGGGGTAGCTATTTACGTACTGGTAGATTGTGAACATTTTATTAGTGGCTCTTATATTTTTATACTAAAATTGTAGTACCAACATTCTTTATCGATCTGATACTTCAGTATCGCCAGATAACAAAACAATCTAAATTTTACATCACAGAAAGACTTCATTGTTTTCCGTAAATCACCAACTGGATAACGGGTAATCTTATTCTGAAGAACTAGCATTGCTCTTAATCATTAAAGAGGAAGGCAAAGTATTCTTTACTTGAGGAAATAGTGAGACACTCCTTTGTAACTCTTGCGTCCTTTTAAGGTCGGTAATCATAACGTAAGCAAGCTGCGGGTGCTGGAGAGTAGGGAACGATGAAACATGTTTTAATAATTGTACAATCATTTAGCGTAGGTATTGCGCCAGCCCCTTTAATTAGCAATTAATAAAAACAATGTCAGATCTTTTTTCTGTTCTGAAGAAACTAGTACAAAGCTTGTTGTGCTCAAACTGTATAATCACATTCGTACTTGTATGATTTTCTGTGACAACAATCCACTATGCTTGTCACTCCTAATGAGTGAGGCTTCTGAGATGCCTATAACTATGGTTTAAACTTATATCAGACTAAACTCCACAGAGTAGAAATAATTACCTTCTACTATTTGCAAAGAACTACTGAAGATGTCAGTTTTTCAACATACAAGACTTAGTATGCGTTTGTTTGTGTATGGGGGGGGGGGGGAGGGAGCCCAGATACATATACTCTTTGTATGTTAAACGTACAAAGTGAACACTAGTGAATTTAGTTATTAAGTAAACATTCTTACCTTTCTTTTTCTGAATCTACATAAAATGTTCTTTCTATAACTGTTGTCCATTGAAGTCCTCGGATTATAAAGGTAAAGGGCTTGGGACGATCAGCCTTCATTAGCTGACAGCCTAAGTGAATTTTTAAATTAAATTTTAATTATACCCTGACTGATGCCACGTGATAATTTATGAGCTGTATATATTGTACACAGAAAAAGTTCATTACACCATAATTGCAAAATGTTTATATCTCGCAAACTTTATAACAGTAGAACCTTACTGTACGTAAAACCCAGTAAAAGCCTTGAAAATTCTTCGTAATAAATGCATTATAACTTAATTATTCATAGAATACGATTAAAAGAAACCTTAAGAATCACATGATTTTTACTTTCGAATATCAAGACAACTCAACAAGATATTTTTTGCTACTCAAAGTAGCTAATTAGCAATTCATACACAGCCTTTTTAGACGAACTGTAAATTTATGTATATATATAATTATATTGAATCATTATTTTTGTTTTTTGAAATCCAAATGATATTTATCAAACAGATCAATTAAAAGGGTGTTTTGAATAAAGGGAAATCTTGTAATGTACAAATTAAATCACATATTCAAATCGACAAAAACTTAAAATTTTTATTACAAAATACATGACACATTGAACAACTGCATATCATAAAATTTCTGTCATCGTGGTTTGATAATACCGTCTAATAAAAAAAACATATATTATATTCTAAAGCTAACAGAGAAATCAACAGATTTGGAGCATATAGTGATGAAATGAGAAAGCATCATTTTAAAATTGCAATACACAGTACTTAATTTACAGAGTTCTGTGAATCTATACTGTAACGGACAAATGTAGCCACAATATAGAAGTATCAAATTAAAACTTTTATCAGTTCTGATATGTAGAATGATACAGTTAACATAATAGCCCTATAAAAAAATTGCACAATACTCATGACAACATAAAAGTTTTAAGGCTTGGTTATGGATTTATTTGGTAATAATTTTATACATTTAATTAACGTTGTTTAATAGGAGATCTAAATATTATCGATAATTTACAATATATATTAGCATTATGTTTGAAATCAATTTAATTTCATAAACCTTAGGTGGAGGACTTTTAGATAACATCAATGTTAGTCTCAAGAGCAAATATCAAAATGTTATCAGGAAATATTTTAATCGTTTTCAATTGTGCGTGCACTGACGTAGTTTTGTCTCCATAAACTTTGCAGTAAAGACTGATAATGAGCTATGCTATATAAAATAATAATAATAACTCTACTTTTACTGCAAGCCTATTATAGGAGTGTAAATGTTAAAGGTCACACATATACAATTCAGAATTTCAAGATTTATCAGTACTTGATTGCTTTCTAACAAAATGATAGCTCACGAAGAATAGGTTAGAAGGTAGAGCCTGAAAGTGATTTACATTAGGAAACTTACACATTATAGCTACCTACCTCTAACAGTAAAGTTATTAAGTGGATCACCATAACCATGTTCTGGTTTGCTTTTGAAACCAATTAGAGAGCCATCTTCCAATAGAATGAAGTACCTCGGCCTCCAGTTTTTGATGTGCTCACCTGAAACATTACCATAACAATATAGGAAACAAACATCAGGTCTCTTTATCTGAAAACAAACATCAGGTCTCTTTATCTGAAAATGAGCATAAGGTATCTTTATCTGAAAATGAGCATAAGGTCTTTTTATCTGAAAACAAACATCAGGTATCTTTATCTGAAAATGAGCATAAGGTCTCCTTATCTAAAAACAAACATCAGGTATCTTTATCTGAAAATAAACATAAGGTCTCCTTATCTAAAAA
>NW_013665778.1:811223-815742 GCF_000517525.1 Limulus polyphemus | reverse complement strand
AAGGTCTCTTTATCTAAAAATAAACATCAAGTATCTTTATCTGAAGATGAACATAAGGTCTCTTTATCTAAAAATAAACATCAAGTATCTTTATCTGAAGATGAACATAAGGTCTCTTTATCTAAAAATAAACATCAGGTCTCTTTCGATGACGAAGAACCCATTTTGAGACTAATAATGCTTGGGGACGGCTTGAATGGGTAATGAAGAAAAACTTTAATATAAGTTTAATATAACAGCAAATGTACAACGTTTCGACAAGGTTTTGTCATCATCAGGTACATTTGCTGTTATACTAAATTTATATTAAAGTTTTTGTTCATTACCCATTCAAGCCGTTTCCAAGCATTATCAGGTCTCTTTATTTGAAAATGAACTTAAGGTTTTAACTTAGAAATGAACATAAGATCTCTTTACCTGTCAGCAAGAACTCTGATGATTAAATTTATAAAAAAAAATTATTCATAAAAAATGTGGTTATTTATGGTTCTTTTTATATTTTAGGAAAAAAGACTACAGTGTCATGTTAATGATACTAAAATAAAATGAGAAGAACTCTTATATCTAAAGACATAGTTTTATAAGAAACAGGTAGCACTTCCATCATTGGATCTTTTGTGTCTGTTTTATTTTCAAATTAAAAAAAATACAAAAAATATATATTTCATTGCAAATGCACAACTGTTGCTCTCACACCGGATTTACTTGTATTTGAAATTTACAATTAATTGCTTGATTTTTCTTTTACTTGTGACGGATTTATTATTATATATTTACTTTAATATTGACGTTTGTTTAGATTAAATTCATATTTAGAAACATACATAGCTTATACTGTTAAATGTGTATTGCGAAACTCCCGCCTATTCTCTAAAGTTGTTCTCCAGTGTAAGAATCAACAATATACGTGTGTACGTAAACGCCAGTGTAGCTTTGTATTGTTACGTAATCTGAATTTTTGAGAAACTCCCCACACGACTATAAATATAACCAACGCGATGCGCCAAAAAACAGTATCTATTATTGGCTTGATATAGTTGGTGTACTATAAACTTCGGTAGCTATAACTGTGATTAGCGCTTATTAATCGGGAAACTTCAGATATTTGACCAGGAACGTTTATAAATTGCGAACATTACAAAACATTTAACTTCAGTGGATTCACATCGGACATTAATACTTTTACGAAAATATTACCTAATGTCATCGGAAGAAACTTGACCTGCAATCGGCGTGTGATCAGAAAGAACTACAGGGCTAGCTAGCTCCCTATTAAGTGAATTATACCTATATCAACTCGAAATTAACTCTCTAATCGTGAACCCTCGATAAGACATCAGGAAAGTTCCAGACTAGAAAGAAGACTTTATATTACTTATAAGTTTGTAAAACTTTTGTATATAAATCATTGTTTGTAATAACCATTTCAAATACCTGTTATGGTAAATTATATTATTGTTTGTGTATTAAGATATATTTGTATTAAAAAAGAAAGAAGAAAACTGTGTATATCAATTTTGTTGGCAAATATCATAAATGGGTACATATCAGCATATTTAACTACTAAATCTAAATTACAATTTAACTCAGTTTCAGACCATTCGAAATTGTAATACGTAACATACTGACACAAGGTCAGGCGATATGATCTCGCTGTCGCAATGTTGCCTTGATCACACCACATATATAAGGTTCTAGTTTGAAATTAAACTATGAAAACAACACAGGCATTGCTTTTTTATATTCATATTTCAATTTAAATTACTATTCTGATAAAACAAATAAGAAAATGTGTTGATTTTACTCTTTACTGTGGACTATTTAAAATGGGTTTATTGCACTGGAAAAGACAGTTACAAGTACAATCTGTGACAGTTAAAACTTTCTCAGTGGTGCATGCACCCAGCTTTTTAAAGCAATTCCAGTATCTGTGAACATGTGAATAAAAAAAAGGATATGACTTGATAAAAATATAATTTATAAGAATAACATTATTATTCTGAGAACAAGAGATATTATTTATTGAATGAATGAGCAGAGATAAGTGTTTCATCCCAAACAATTGAAATAACTATTCATCCTTTACCAATGTGATTAAACCAAAAAACAGAAACACATTATGAAGAAATTTAAAATATAGAGACCAATTTGCATATAAAATTGCTCTGCGTCTTACTCAGAAGTGATTTTAGTTGCTTTTAAGTTGTTTGAAAAAAAAAAGTGTTTGTGTGATTATCTTATACAACATAAGGTACATTTTATGAAGTCCAAAAAAACAACATAAAACAGACTTACTATGTGCTACAGATCGCATAAAAAATGTGTAAAATCAGTATCACACTGCCCTTCAATAAACTAAAAATTAATTATTAGCTATTCTAATGTTTGTAGTTAAGTCACGAAACTACACAAAGGGCTATTTGTGCTCTGCCCACCACGGGTATCGAAAGCCGGTTTCTAGCGTTGTTCTTAATTCTATATAGAAATTATGTTGAAAACAGGCTTATATAAATCATTAGCAACTAAAATTGTGTAACATTAATCATTAATATATCCTAAGTTATCTCTTCATTATGAACATTGTCATGACAGTATATGGGCATTAGAGGCGTTGCTAGGCACTGGCACACGGGTCTTGTGCCCCGATTCTAGTTGACAGTGCCCCGAATCTCCAGTTGGTGCCTTGAAAAATCAGAATAGAAACCCATAATTGAGAACATATTGAAACATCGAAAATTCCCTCGCCTATGGGCCCGAGCCACGAATCTTTCAAGCACCTAGCGACGCCTCTGCTGGGCACATTTATGACTATGGTAACTATACTGAAAACTTTGTCATTCATGCACATCTTATACCTTTATGGTTACTTGTCTAACTTCTTCCAAACAAGTCTAATTAGATGTATATGTATATACATTTATTTTTGTATATTAAAAAATGAGATCTAAAATGACCAGGTAATCTTAAAACCAATCTAAGTAATTTAAGTAATTTTTATAACTAATCACCAAACAAGAGTGGCTTTTAACAAGTGTATTTTGTAATGCATGTGGCGTAAAGCTTAAAGATTCTTCTGTGATTACCAGTGCGCTATGTAAAGAAGATAATTAAGTATTAACGTTGATCAAGCACCCTGTAGATATATTTGACTTTTTAAGTGTCTAAGGCTTGTGGTATTGGTCACGAGCGTATAGCATGATTCTAATTTGGAAGGAAATGCATATCATAAAGATAAATGTATATGTTAAATAACTTAAACCAACATTCTCAAGTTAAAACTATACAAAAGATTAAGTTGAATAATACATGGACGTAACATAACCAGTTTTTTTTCTAATTAGTGAAACAAATCTACTTCTTAAATAAACTTAATAAAGTTTAGTTCTTTTTAATACTTTTCATTTTTCAACTTTGTTATTTACATTTTTCCTTGTTAGTAAATCAAGAGTATATATTAATCACCAACAGTAAAGACTGTAAATGCAAAGAAACCAAACAGTTTTAGTACAGAGTACAATACGTATTTCTATAGACGCTATAAATAAGTGCATTTATCTTCTATTCAGTAAGTTAATGTTTTTATATAGAAAGTATTAAAGTTGTATAAACTGTATGGGTAAAATACAGTGTATTCCAGTTTAGTATAAAAAAAATGTCATACTGATATTCTCCAGGAAATGAACAATACCAAGTTTTTACTAGTTTCTGAAACACGGTGACTTTTTTTTTATTTCTTTTATGGTGATAATCATACTTTTACTACAGCTGGTTTGTTGGAGACCACTCAATTTATTTAAGCATTTTAATTGAAAAACTCCACTCCCCCCCAAATAAAAATAAAGCTCTGGTGGTAAGCTAATGAAATTAACACGGCAGTAATGTCATACATGTAAAAAACTAGGATACTTCAGATTAAACAACTTATTTGTTTATTTATCTTTAAACTAATTGAATTTCGTTTAGATTTCGTTTTTTGTTTGAATTTCGCGCAAAGATACACGAGGGCTATCTGCGCTAGCCGTGCCAAATTTAGCAGTGTAAGACTAGAGCTAGTCATCACCACCCACCGCAACTTTTGGGTTACTCTTTTACCAACGCATAGTGGGATTGACCGTAACATTATAACGCCCACACGGCGGAGATTCGAACCCGCGACCTTCAGATTGCGAGTCGTGCGCCCTAACCACCTGGCCATGCCGGGCCGTAGATTTCGTATAGTAATGTATAAAATCTAAAAGGACAGAATTTTATTTTACACAAAACAACACACACATATATATATATATGTGTGTACTAATTTTTGTCATAGAATAATCAAAAAATAAAACGTGACTCTAAATTAAAATCCCTAAATTAATTTAAATAATAATTCTTAACCAAAATGATATAGAATGATGAATTTTTGGTAAATTGGGGTAAATAATTGTCAAAATTATACCTTCCCTAGCAAATATTCTGTAGTACTTTGTTTATTGTTAAGCAAAAAAAGAAACACTATAGGCTATCCGTGCTCTGCCCA
>NW_013665778.1:808045-810948 GCF_000517525.1 Limulus polyphemus | reverse complement strand
AACCTTCAGATTGCGAGTCGAGTGTCCTAACCACCTGGCCATGCCGGGCCTTAGCGTTATAATCCTCAAATTTATCGCTGAGCCACGGGAATTCTTTCCTTATTACAAAAAATATGATATATTCACCTTATTATACACACTGTTTATTTTGTTTTCAATTATCTTAAGTATTACTTTTTATAGTATTTCTAATGATAAAATTATTTAAAAATACTCTTTAACATATATTTATTATTTTCATTATATCACTATTTTTCATCGGTAAAATACAATCTTGTGTTTTCCAACCTCTCTTTAATAGCCACCCTTCTTTGATGATATGCGGCAGACGGAGTAGCAAACTGGTCTGGCATTAACATCAACCCACTGGTACCCTGTTCGGATCCTCTCTCCATGTTTACAGTTGAGCGTTCTTAGCGTCCAACGAATAGGGATTCCACTAGTGTGGGGGATGTCTTCACCAAGCCTTGTTCTAGGACAAACAAAATATTATGGCTTACACCACAGCTCAAAACAAGAGAAATAAGCAGTTACTTTATTAGCTAGTTTAATATATATTTTTTCAACCAAGTATTAATACTGTAATCTTAAAACACAGTTGTCCGCTACAAAAGCATAACCACTTGCAAACGAGTAAGGACCGAGATTATCAATAAGTAACACGTTTAAAGTTAGTACTGCAGTTATCAGCAAGGCAAAGAATATGGTACGTTCATCGTAGTTTATAAGTTGACAGTATATTTCTCAGGTGTTTTCTTACCTAACCCTAACACAAATTTCAAGTTGTACCTAAAACCAGTTTTAATAGTAACCAAATCAATGGGTTGATAATTATAATTAATTTACTTAATTTTTTTTTATAAATAGCAAGCTTCCTACGATTACAGACAAAGGAAGCATTGGTTTTACAACTGCTTTAATATTTAGCTGAGCTACTAATGTTACCCTCGTACTAAAATATTTAATCTGCTAAAATATTAGAGAAACCATTCCTTTTGTACCAATGTTGGTTTAAATGTCATCATAGTTACGTCATGTCGACGTCAAAATCGCCAATCACACAATGCAGCCGCTCTATGACACAAACAACTTGTCACTGATGTTTTCTCGCGTAAACAACGAAAAACTGCGATAGTTCCGGTCAACGAGATACACAACTTATCTATTGTAGCTTCCAAACGCTCTCATCGATTTCTTACCAAAACCGCATTAGAAACGTCCTCGTTGAATAACTAGAATATACGACCGAATAACAATTAAATTTGTCGAGGAAATAAACTGAAACAATGAAATTGTAACTAGTACTCTTGTACGAATGAATGAACAATTAGAGAGTAGGAGTGGAACACTAGCCACTTGCCCTTGGAGACAATAACAGCATACTGATCAAAGATGTATTATAAAACTAGAAGTGGAATCTTCCTTCTCTCTCGTATAAGTTTATCTACCTCCGAGTTTTATACGTATATACTTTTTACTCAACCGTATTTAACAGGTTAATGTGTTACGTTGCAGGATATATGCCTTGAGTCGTGATTGGCCCAAACCTTATTTCTAATGACATTCTGTGCATTTAAGAAGTGAGCCGCAAAGTTATGTATAAGAAAGCTCAAGTATACATACGTATAACATTTTGGCGATACACGGTTAAAGTGTGTTACTCCTGCATTTCCAAAACTGGCAGTAATAGTGCGGAAACATTTATTTGAACAGTACGGTATTAGCAATTCAATTACTAAAGATAAAAATCAAAATCTAATCAATATAAGAACTCTAATAGGTAGATATTTCGGAAATCTCATGTATATATATATCTATATATATGTGTGTGTGTGTGTATATATATATATGTTTGTGTGTATATATATATGTGTGTGTGTGTATATATATATATATGTGTGTGTGTGTGTATATATATATGTGTGTGTGTGTATATATATATATAGGCACAAAACTACTTTTTAAACATTTCACAGATGAGATCGGAAAAAGGACAACTGAAATTTTATTTACAGTGACAAGACAAACATATCAAACTATTTCTTGAAACAGCATAGCTAGTGAAAACTTTACATATATATATGGTTTGAGTCATATGTGCAATTCAGACTTATGGATTCTCAACTTCTTGATAAAAACTTTCAATATATATTCTGTGATGTAAAAAGTTAAGGCTATGTCCCTCAAAAAAAGTGTGACAAATGTGAAAAGCATAGTTTAAAACATTTCGAACGATCCTATAAAAGACATACTTATAGTTTGTCTATTCATTCAACTTGATAGGAATTCTCCCAGAAAATCATAAAACTTCTGCTTCATTTTTAACGCGGCCACTAAAATGATTGAGTAAAACATAAAATGAAGGATAATAGAATATGTTTGATTCAATAAACCGTATGACTTGGAAAATTTTACAGAAAAATAGAGTTTATATGTTTTAGCGCAAGGCCACTTTGGGATATTTGCTTTGTCCACCACGGAGAATCGAACCCCGGATTTTAGCGTTATAAGTCAGTAAACTTAACGCTGACCCACCAGGGTTGGGGAGCAAAAAAAAAAGAAAGTAAAGATTGGATTAATAAGTATGAGATTTAAAATAAATCTTCGTGAAAGAAATGTTAGTAATTCAGGAGAGATTATCCAGAATAACTGATAAGCAAATCAACGACTGGTAAAAATTTTGTTTCAACGTCTTCTGAGCAGAAGAATAAGGAAGCTATTTCAACAGTTAAAGATGCGGGAGTATTGGTAACATAAAAGCAGATGAATATTGTTTTCAGTCTTGGACTCCTTGCCTTAGGAAAGACATTGAATTGTTGGAAAAAGTTCAGAGAAGGATTACTATAATGATGTCTGCGATTGAGGGGTTGTCATACGAGGAGAGGTTGAAATCTCTCAAATTG
>NW_013665778.1:805713-807498 GCF_000517525.1 Limulus polyphemus | reverse complement strand
TTGGAATGGGTTGCCTTCGGTAGTTGTAGAGGCAGTAAATTTAAATGAGTTTAAGAGAAAGCTTCATAAATATATGAATGATAAGGGCTGGCTTTAAGATTTTTAAAGTTATTTTATTTTAGTTTAGAGGATGGAACAGTCGAAGTGGACCAATAAGCCCCATGTTGTCCTAAAACATTATGTTATGTTAAACCTTTTCTGCGGGATAAAGATATTTAAAGCTAATGGAAGGTATAACCAGCAATGAACGTAAAGTACCGGATAACACACTGAAAGAAAATACACACACATTTGTTGCACGATTTCGTATTATCTTAACCATTATATTTTGATATAACTGTTGCAGAATCATTATATTTACAACCATTTATAATAAGACTATGAGGCCTTGAACAATAAATTATTTACTAGCTTAAAAATTATGCATATAAATAGGATTCAAATCCAGTATTATAGTATTATATTGATATTTATACAGACAAGAACGACAATTTCTCTGAATCCACTTTCAGTGCTGGTAGTTTCTAAATAATAAATTAACCATGTACAGAAGCTACTACTACAAGCACATAACTAATTTGTTCAGCATGTTAAACGAGCTGATACTCGGGTAGATAAGGCCTCAACCTTCAAGCAGCAACTAACACATTGTCATGACTATGGCTAGACAGTTCATGGGGACAGATTGTCTTCAATACCATCAACAAGTTCCTTGCTACATTATATCTTCTAACTGTATCATGGGTGAACGAGGTTAGAGGACAAGTGCAACTGTATGAACTGTTTCAACCAGATAAAGTCTTCACCAGCATATTGGTGAAGACTAAGTGCCAAGGATGGATAATTATAAACCCAGAAACACATCTGGATACTTTTAATATAATATTCTTCTAAGTCAGTAGAATGATACTCTTTACAGACATAATAATTAGCATTCACTATTTGTAAATAATCATGTTTCTTGGTAACTGTTTGTGATTCATATATTTTATATTCACAGTATTTGACACGTATATATTATTTTAGAAATATGTGGCAATATATATTGTTGCGTCAGCGAGTCACATGACCACGTGACGCAACGTTTCTAGAATTATCATGTACTTTGGCAAATGCTCTAGTATTTACTAGTAGGTTAGGCTGGTATATATATAAGAGGGGAAAACGTGATGCGGGAGGTAGGCAATAATGTGTAGATAGTGAGTAATTGAACTGCAGTCAGAGAGCACGAGAGACGTTCGTTGCTATAGCGTTTGTTTTAACGCGATTGTTGAAGTTGAGTGTATCGGTAAAGTTATATTCGGAAAGAATAAACCAGTTTTATTAAGTAAAGTCTTGTGTCGCTTAAGTTTCGTCGGTACGAAGTTACGGAAAATCAATTAACAACGGTGACGTAACAATATTATAAATATTAGACTTACATATCTATAAGAAAATCATTGAAATTGAACACATAGATCTGCCTTTAAAGTTTGTATCAGGACTAGTACAACTTGTTACATAAATTGGGTCATTACTATTTACCAACAGTTCAAATGCATGCTTTTCAAGATTGCTTAGTCCACCATATTTACACTGAAGCTCAAAATACCTATACTTTTGTCTTCAGGTATTAAGAATCACGTGTAAAATAATATTGTTGCGTCATCGAGATCACGTGACTGGTGTGGCGTCACCTATTTTCTAGAACTATCCTGTACCTTGGCGAATGCTCTAGTACTTACTAGATATAGGGTAGTCTGGTATATAAAAGAGGGTGACAACGTGACGGTAATACAATAATGT
>NW_013665778.1:797331-804777 GCF_000517525.1 Limulus polyphemus | reverse complement strand
TGTGTCGCTAAAGTTTCGTCGGAACGAAGTTACGGGAAGTTAATTAACAAACGGAGACGTAACAATATTAATGAATTATTGGCAAATTAATCAGAATATATAAGCTAAGTTCAGCCTTGAATGATAGTTAGTCCTATATAATATTGCATTTTGTGTTAAACTGTCCTCTAAATTAATATATATATACTATTTTAATAAACACCTGTTTAACTATTTAAATTCATGAATAATTAACTGTGTATGTTTATACTAACATATATTATACATTTATAAGATTTACTTACAATTTTGTTGATAAAAACAAAAAAGAAGCGAAATATTGTATTCACTTTAGCCAATGTTGATGTTGGATAATGCGCGATTTGGCATAAGTCATGTTAGGGCTTAATTTCATACATGTGCACACTTTCTGCAGGGAGATTCTACAGATAATATAGAGTACATTCATATGTATCAACATTTTACAACACTCCGATCACCCTATAGTTACCTGGCCGCCTCTCAGTAACACAGCGATAAGACTTTGGACTTAAAGCGCTAGAAACCAGATTTCGATACCTGTGGTGGACATAACATAGATAGTCCATTGTGTAGCTTTGTGCTTAACTACAAATAAACGAATGAGTTACCTGGCACCCTACCCTATAACATGTAACTGTTTATTTATTGGCACGAACCAATCAATCTGCGGAAGTGATAGATTATATAATTATAATTATCATACTATCGAATAACCTACGTTTTAACTATTTGTATTACACGTGACGGTACCTTAAATGTGTTTATTTTATATATTAAAGTATTAAATAAGCAAAATACTTTCGCTCTCAAGCCGATTCGCTATTTTCTGTCGTCCCTTAATTCACGAAAACTCTTCGCACTTTCGAATACGTTTCGTTAAATGTATACATTTATAAACTAAACGTGAGTGTCAATTATTCCATATGATAAACACGTGTTCGTTTAAATCTGCATTCAACAGTTTTTATATTGTAATACTTGCTGTGTAACATGGATGTAGAATCGATAAGCAAACCCGAGCTTGGTGAGTGACATCCGGGAACCCGTGAGTTCATCGTAAACGTGAATTGTCGTGTATAATAATTTCGTTATTATTTTAGGTTTAACTCTGCAGTAAACAACTGTCTAGATAGAAGCATATAAAAGCATCTTGACTGAATAACAAGTGGTAGACTGGGAACAAACGTAGCATATGAACTCATGACGTAAACAAGCAAAATTCTTACGCTTGAAAGCACCAACCACGCCGTCTCTTTACTCGTCACTGATCATGAAAAACACTTCCAAGGCTATTTGGCATTTTCCTTTAAAATTTCAATAACACATTTGTTTTGTTCAATAGGAAATATATATCAACATACAATTATATGTATATACACGACCTGCGTTAATTACTTTTTACTTTAATTAAACGTTCGTAGTATATGAATATGTTTTTCTTACATATTAAGTCATTAAGTGAAGCATATACACAAATATTTATCTTTACATTTTGCGCCTGGCGAGATCAAGCTGTTAGAGTGTCAGACTGTGAAAGCGAGGGCCCCTGGTCCGCCTCCCGTTGTTGTCCTCACTTTTACAACGCACCCAAGTTTGTCCTCACTTTTACAATGCACTCACGTATCCAATGTGCGGAGCGAAATGTTTGCGGACTTGGGTGCGTTGTAAAAGTGAGGACAAATTTACTATTTCTTTGAAGTAGCTTCCATCTAGTATTGGTTAAACATTAGGGACGGATAGCGCAGGTAGCACTTGAGTAGCTTTGCGCAAATATCCTAAAACCAACAAAAAATTTAAAGTCATTAAATACTGCACCTCTTTTAGTGCTGTTTTTCGTTAAAAAAAAAAAAATAGCGTTAACCGTATATTGCAAAATAATTGTAAATGTTATGCTTGGGTTGTAGTTAAAACGTTTAATTTTTCATTTTCTGTCCCAATTTTCACATCGCAAGCTAAATATGACAATAAAATATTGTTTCATTAGGTAATTTGGTTTAAGCAATTATAAATTGATGTAAAACATATATTAAAAGAAGTCAAAATAAGGAGTTTAAAAAAAAATGGACAGCGTTCAAACTCCAAGTCATGCAATGGTAGGTTTGCATCATAACCTACCAACATAGTAATATAAATGTATAATACACTGCATTAAACTATTAAGGAATAATCGGGATTTTGAATATTGTACATAAAATTGGAAGAAAACCAGTCATAAAACACCCTCGTCCAGTGTATTTTACAGTATAGTAGTATGAACTTATACTAGTTCGTTTTCTTGTAAACAGGCTGATAGATAATTTATTTTGAGAAAACGAAATTCACTTTTAATCATTACCTCTTGAAGAAGGTACAGACTTCTATGAAAGCTAATTTTTTCCATAGCTTAGTTTTTTATTATCTTGTTTGGGAACTGTTTTTTTTTTATTATTATTTAATCTTTGTTTTTCAGCCTAGAACTTCGAAAATAAGCATTCAGTTTTTATCTATGATATTGATATCGATAAAAAAAACACCAGAATTTCGTTTTCTTATATTGTTAATTAAATATATTACTCGTTAATTTATAACCGATGACTTTTTTCACTGATCCATTCAACGGCTACGCACGTCACAGTGTTGAGTTGGCTCGAATAGTTGAAAGAAGCTGTTTTTTTTTCTTAGTATCTGTTTGTGTGAGGATTTGTGACTCAAAACAATGCGTCGTATGCTCCACTTAACTTTAATGGAAAGAAAAATGTTGTTATGGAGGATTGCGCAAAGGTTTGCTTGTACACGCTTATACTGATGTTACGTTGTTCCAGGAATATTAAGTCTACGACAGTGCCCTAATTCTAACTGACATCTAGTGTTTGAGTGTTCCGTTTGTAAGGTAACTGTTCGTTCTTTAATGTTACTTTGAAAAACGGCATAGAATGTTTGTTTGTAGTTAAGCACAAAGCTACACAATGGGCTATCGGTGCTCTGCCCACCACGGCTATCGAAACCCGATTTCTAGCGTTGTAAGTCTGCAGACATAGTATAGAATGTTTAATATATCTTGATTTATTATTTTTGATTTTTATTGCTATACTTTTATTGGAGAAAATTTTTTGCTCACATAGCTTAGTATATGAATTCAGGACTAACCTAAATCTCTTAAATTGGCCAAACCTGGTAAGACATTATTGGGTTTACTGTCGAAAATATCGTTAACAGCGAGGATACCTAACTGATGAAACAATACATTCTAACCTTTATAAGTCGGAACGTAAGAAAAGTATATTTAATTAGCTAGATTCATTTCCGGGTTTATTTTTATGTTTGATCTAAGTTCCTTGCTAAAGACCACTTGACCAGCTATTGGGAAGTTTAGAAACAACTGCTTAGTTCACTGACTTTCTTTATGAAAGTATATAGTCAATCGAAAATAGCTTGTGTTTCTAAAACATGTGAGATTACGATGTAACTAATGTAATACCAGAATTTCGGGATATATAAATGCTATCAGTGTTGCGAAAATATTCGCTTTTCCCAGAAAAAAACGTGACACTGAAAACATTATTTTTGCACGTAAGTAAAGACGCCCTATAAAAAACAAAACAAAAAAACACACGTTATCAAATAGTAAAGATACTACGACAGGTCATTTAATGGATGTTGTTATTTCATTGTGTAGTTATATCCTACACGAGTATTTGATAATGCGCAGATGCCACCAATGTTATGTATATGCATTATCTTTCAAAACGACAAATCTCACCTTTTGACCAAGTATGAACATCAAGACCATGTTCTACACGGCCAAAAGCATCGTTCTCAATATCTTAGTAAGCTTAGATATTAGAGTTTAGTGAATTAAATTAGAACAGCGATATATTTTTAGAATGTAGCAACCAATCAATTAATCAAGATAAAATAATTGCCAATCAATAATACAGAAAGTTTAAAACTTTCTTACTCTTACTACCAAATATTCCACAGAGTTCAAGGCTTTCATTCAACTTGTTCAGTATAGGCAAATTTAAATTTCTATGGCAATTATTGAATAATAAACTGCCAGTAACATTGAATATATGAGATACTAAATAATTGGAAAGCAAATTTTATCTCTGTGTTTTTTAGCGCAAAGCTACACACAGAGCTACGTGCGCTCTGTCCATAGCAAGGAATCTAACTCCAGATTCTGGTTAAGAAGTTAGCACACAGGATCACCTACAAAAATTGTAATGTTTTGAAACGAGATCCAAAACTCGAGCGCTTTCGAATAGTTGACTATTCTTCTTCAGGAAAATAAACCCAGATTTTAGCACTGTGTGTTTACAAATATACTGCTGATCCACCGGAGGACCGATCTGTTTGGATGCGTCTATTTGTAATGCAGAGCAGAAGGAATTAAATAAGATAAGTATTTTACAGTGCATAAATTATTATAGTTATTAATCAGTAATAATTAATATAATTACTGACGTAATGACCCCGGTGGCTCAGTGATAAATTTGTGGGTTTAATAACGTTAAAAATCAGGTTTCGATACCAGCGGTGGGCACTGATAGTCTATTGTTTAGTTCCTGCGCGTAACAACAAAATACATTGATGTAAAACGTTGTTAGTCTTCGTGGCAATCTCATGAATTTCATCTAACGTAGAAATGCAGAAAAATTACTTACATCACGTCTGAAAGGTAATTTTTTGTGACTGTGCAATTTGCACATCTCAACTACTAGCGTGTTTGTGGTATCCCAGCCTGCTTGACGCGTCCTGGCATTGAACGAAAGGCCTAATCAGCAATGGGTAATGCAGATATAGTGTGAATGACAAACTGGTATACATATTTCCGTGGTTTCACTCTTAAGTTCTTAGATATTCATTGCAACGTCATAAGATCTAATATAATGATGACTGAGATAAATCCAATAATGAGCAGTTCCTATATTACTACGTTATACATTGATATTGTTATAAAACTGATATACTGGTGAGTATTATATGATAACCCCATTAAAGAGCAGTTCCTATATTACTACGCTATACAAAATGTGGGGCGAGCATATACCCTATTCGATTTTATTACTCATCAGGATTTCTACCAGTCTACCCTCAAATTGAAATTCTTTTAGGCAGGATTAGAGTAAATTAGTCCATGAGACCTTGGGCGTGGTCAAATGCATCAATCAAAAGGGTTTGACTTCCTAAGTCCAAAACTGTAATTAGATCTCAAATCGGTTAAGAGATGACAGAGCTATAAGCTAAAGGTTTGTACTTAAAAAATCAAACTCGGAGCCATTCTATGAGCCGCTATGCCGTAGCTTAAATAAAAAGCACACAGAAAATGTCTTTCAGGTGTAAGATTAGTTTATTTTGGTTTGTTGTTGTTAAGCGCAAAACTTCACAATGGGCTATCTGTGCTCTGCCCACCACGAGTATCGAAACATGATTTTCAGTATCGTAAACCTGTATATTTATCGCTGAGCCACTGGGAGATTGTGTAAGAGAATAGTGAATAATACTGCCAATAGTCATATAAGAACTGTTCCTTATTGGGTTTATCTCTGTCATCTCTATATTAAATTTTATACGATGTTATTGTATGGTGTAACAATATAGGAACCGCTCCTTAATGGGGTTATCTTATAATACTCACCAATATATTAGTTTCATAACAATATCAAGACCAGTATGATTGTTGCAAACTGCATATTACGTAAAATGCTATTTTCATAATTAAACGCTGAATACAAACAAGAGGGATTCCTCAATAGCCATGGTACTTGAATTTCTTTTAGGCAGGATTAGAGTAAATTAATCTATGAGACCATTTCATCCTTTTTATTAGCTATATTTTTGTACGCTAGCAATACTACTGGTCAATACGATATTATTAAACTTATTCATAAAAAAAAACATAATCACAGTGAAGCAAGTGACGGTAAAATTATAAACTTTACCAATGATGAAAGAAACACTTTTTTAGAAACATTTCATAATACATATTCATGAAATGCTATAAAAAAGACGCAAAATAAATAATTTTTACATGCTAGTTTATAACGTCAATGAAATTATTGAGCTAAACCAGATCATTTTGCCAAAATGGGTAAGATAACAGTTAACTTCAATCAAAAGCAAACTTCGTGTAATCTTATGACGTGCGAGAAGGAACGTTGAAGAGCGATTATTATAACATGATTCTATTGGAACTTTCCTTTTCCAGCATTTTATAGCAACGCAAATTTCCATCAAATTTACGGAAATATTATAGGCTATGATTGTCGAAATATATGTATGTTAATTTTTCAAATCCTGATCAAGGACTACGTTAAATTAGATATCATGACCTTAAAATGATGTCCCCGATAATTCTTCGGACTTACAACGCTAAAATCAGGTGCTCGATTCCCCTCCGTGGACACAGCTGATAGCCCGATGAGGCTTTGCTATACCAAAAACACACACATACACTTAAAATACTCTCAGATAAGCCACTTGTTCAATGTTTTCGTATTTATGTTGGTTAATATCAGGGTGATTTAGAAACCTAAACCATCTCGCTGATATAGTACTATGTAAGAAATGCAATACTTTATAGGTGGTTACAGTTATTCTAAAGAGTACTTTCAAGCGAAAAATAAAAACATTTTTACCAAGCTAACGTCCACTGTAAATTAGGGATTACATAAGTGCAATGAAGTTAGGTATAACGAAGGAATGAGCGAGAACGAAGAGATAAAACAACAAAAGTTGTCTTCTAGAGGTGATAATGTAAATATGTAAAGTGCCCTGCCTTCGTCTGAAGGTGTTTTTCGTAATGCTTCTTAAGTAAAGTACGTTTTAATTACCTGTTTATAAACTGGTATCATAAGAGCTACACTTCAGTCTTAATCTGTTTTTGGTACAACAGCATTAATAACACGTGTAGAATCTGTTATTGATGTGCAAGGACAGATTCGGGTTGTAATTCTTATGATATCAAAATGTCATTTTTTAAAGCAATTTTTATGTTTCTTCATGTGTGAAATCTTAACGAAGTGGGTTACTAAAGTGTATATAACATTTGTGTGTGTACAATTTAAAATAGTTAAACCAACCTTGTATTACCTTGATTAGTGCGTGATGCTTTGGAAATTCAATGCTTTAACTGATAACATTTAATGAACTACAAAATTTTGAAGATTTCTAGTTGACTATGTTGACGAATCTAAGTGAACGACATATCAACTTCATTATGACCAACATGTTAAAAAACTTTTTAACCAAAAAAAGTCAGAATTTTTTCATGCTAAAAAGTTCTTTAACCTATTAAAATGAAGTGCGGGTTGGCCCTCTAGTAGAGCCCTGGATGTCAGAGATGACAAACCGGGTTTGAATCCGTGCGATATTACAAAATGTTTCCTGCGCTTTACGCTGCGTTTAACTAAATCTCAGCAAAATTGACACCACATTTTCTGA
>NW_013665778.1:786391-796374 GCF_000517525.1 Limulus polyphemus | reverse complement strand
CAACGCTAAAAACCGGGCTTTGATACCCGTGGTGGGCAGAGCACAGATAACCCATTGTGTAGCTTTGTGCTTAACTTCAAACAAACATTGAAAGCAATTCGAATGTTTAAGACATGTAGGTTACAAACACAGATAGATAGACATTACAAATTACAGCAGCCTATCTATATTGGCGAGAAGACAGGTTTTAATGCTTGTTAAATAATTTTTTTTTATTTTTTGCTTTTCAGACATCACGTAAATAACTGAATAGTGACATAATCCTTATTTGATAGGTCCGGCATGGCCAGGTGGGTAAGACGCTCGACTCGCAATCTGAGTGTCGCGGGTTCGAATCCCTGTCCCACCCTTTCAGCCGTGTGGGCGTTATAATGTGACGGTCAATCCCACTATTCGTTGGTAAAACTATACTGTTATCATGTGTAAAACAGTACAATGTAATTTAAATAGTGCTCATACCTAGCTTCAAAGGTTAAGAAGAAGCAAAACGTAATGCTTATATTCCAAACTAAATATTAACCAAGCCCGTATAAACATATACATTTTTGCTTATGTTTTCATTTTGGACTATTTAAAATTATTAACATATAGTTGGATAAAAATATACACTGAACAGATCTAAATAATAAGTCAATGGTCATGACTGAAAATAAAGAAAGTTCAGAGAATATTTTTCGGTATTTTCATGGTACTTATTTGCACCTCTTTGTTGTGTTTGCTCCACTGTGAGCATAAAGCTAACAACGCATTAAGTTTGCTTGGAATGAAAACTACAAGCTGAGCAAGTTCGGTAGTTCGGTGATAGTATAGCCCATACTCCCCAGGTTTGTGTGATCTGACATTTTTATGACTCTATAAGATACTAGAACAAAAGGTCACTAAGTTATATGAACCTATTTCTAATGGCCAGAGTCACAACGGGATGTGGAATGGGTAGTACACGTATTATATCATCTGTAAAGTTTTGTATAAATAGTAGAAGCACCAGGAGAGGTTATAACAATAGCAAATGAACTCATCACTGTACATCAATAGTCCTGGGTGTAATTAAACCTCTGCTAAAAATATAGTGAAATAATGCATATGTGTCGGCTGCTATTGATTACATCGGGAAACAAAACAAAATTTTCTGTGCTACTAGAAAAAATGAAACTGTTTCTGAGAAATTTTACGATTCTGATTCTAAAATTCATGTTGAAAAGTACTAATCACCTCTAGTTTGTGAGTTATGATAAATTTATTCAAAAGATTCTTATATGTGGTGAAAATATTTTTTTCTTTAATAAATTTATTTAGTCTTTAAAAGTTGCATTTAAGAATGTTCTTTTCTTTGTACTGTTTGTTTGTAGTTAAGCATAAAGCTACACAATGGCTTATCTGTGCTCTGCCCACCACGAATATTGAAACCCGGTTTCTAGCAGTGTAAGTCCACAGACATGCCGCTATGCCACTAGGGGGCTTAAGAATGTTCAAAAACAATACATAATAGCTTGTTTGTTTTTGTTTTGTTTTAGAATTTCGCGCAAAGCTACACGAGGGCTATCTACGCTAGCCGTTACTAATTTAGCAGTGTAAGACTAGATGGAAGGCAGCTAGTCATCACCACCCACTGCCAACTCTTGGGCTACTCTTTTACCAACGAATATGGGATTGACCGTCACATTATAACACCCCCACGGCTGAAAGGGCGAGCATGTTTGGTGAGACGGGGATTCGAACCCGCGACCTCAGATTGCTAGTCGAGCGCCCTAACCACCTGGCCGTGCCGGGCCCCTACATAATAGCAATACCAGTTTAAAAAGCAAAAGTATAATAAGATTATATACTGAAAATACATTCAAGCTATGTTCAAAATATTTGTTATGGTATTATTTTTATTTTTTGTTACAAAATATCTGCTTGACCTGTTTCGCCTTTTGTGTATGTTCTCAGTTTCACGTTGTAAGAACCTAGAGTAATCTCCCATCATTATAGGATTCTATCGTCCTTGATATCACTGTTCCGTTGTAGAAATACCTTGGTTGAAGTGCTCACCATGCTCATCGATCACTGCATCTAGATCATTTGGAAAGAAGTATAAGTGGGAATGTAAGAAGTGCATCTTTAGTGACATACTAGACACCATTTCCTGTAGTTCTCTACATATCATCACAGCATAGTTTCATCACTGTGATTTCGTAAGAAATTGTTAACAACGAATTTGAATGATTTCCAGGCAGCATGTTCTTTCTGATTGAGTACTGTTTCAAAATCATCATCCATCAGCGCTTCTTTCATTTTTACTTCACTAATTTTTGGAAACTTGTCAGACATATATCTTAAACCATTACCATTTTTGTTCATTCATTTTACAAAATTCTTCATGAGTGCAGTTTAATTAATACGAAGTTGGGCAGAAAAACATTTTGAGGATTCACTAAAGGTTGATATTTGATATTCTGTTTCCCTGGTATGTAATTCTCTCTCTCATTGGTCTTTCCTTCTTTTTGAAATGATTTTATCATCTCGGGGGTCCCAGAGACACAAGAAGCAACAACGTTTGTTATACTCACTCTGCAGGCCTATCAGGAGGGCAATAACTTTTAGATCATCACATATGTTCCACCTATATTGATCATATTTGATGGCCTCAAATATAATTTGCATGCTTTGATGATTTTCTTTTCATATTTTTTGAGGATGATGCTCAGTATCTAATTCTTCCATTAGTGCATCAACATAGTGAAAAGCAGGACTTTGACGGCGACTTCGGTAAATTGAAACTCTTGTTCCTGGAGCTAATAAATTACATTGCTGTAAATGAGCGCTAATAAGTTTCCCATACTGCTTTGATAAATACAAGTCACGACTCAGATAATTTAGTTCTTTTTGTGTGATCATATGAGGCAATTTATTATGAAGATGACTTATTGTCTTTTTTGCAGGATGGCTCTTTTGTTTCCCAATTCGCTGGTAGATGTGGCACTGGAAGATCATCTCCATGATGTATCGGTTTCATTGCGGAAGCAATATCTAGATATTTAATGTATTGTTTAGTTTTGCCTGAATATCCAGAAACACTAATTATGCAAAAATAACAGTCAGTTAGATGATCTTTGAGCTCATGCCATATCATGGGAACTGCAAATGGCATACTTGCTCTCTTGTTATTCAGACACTGTGTCAAGCCAGATATGCAAACTGTACGACACACATATGAAGCCCAATGTTTTTCTCGGTCACCAATTTTAAACCCAAAATAGTGGTAGTAAGTTACCTTTACCTTTTGTGTGATATTTTCTCTTTGGGTAACTGTAATACATTTTCCATAAATGTAGCATAAACGGTTTGGGTGAACTGGAGGCAGCCAGCATTTCAAATTATTTTCTAAAAGAATATAAAATAATTTGATTATATCGCGGGCATGATGTGAAGAAGAAGATCAGACTTTGTCTTGAGTGTGTGTGAAGCGAGGTGAAGTAACCAACTGAGTGAGAGGCGACTGAGACTCCATTCCTTTTATGCTCAGTTGAGGGACTTCTTGAATGTTCCAGCAAACTGAGCATGTGAGGGTTTCGTAATTCACACGCGGAGCAGGTGAGCATAGGAATAAAGCAAAAGTGGTGCAAGTTGCTACAATTATATTGAGAACAAATAGCACATATGAACAGTATATTTGGAACTTTACACTAATAAAATGAAATCAATGTTTAAAGTTATAAAAAAATGTGTACCTTTTATCCTTTTACTAAGTTGATTGCATGATGTTTCATATAGTACTGATAAAATGTTAAGATATTACAACAACTCAAAATCTACAGGTAATGGACAAATTATGGCTACAATCAGCACCAGCAAATTACCCCGAATCACTTTAATTTTCTTCAGTAGCACATTTTTTGTTGTCCAGTGTTACTCTACAGAGTTTATCAAATCATATGTTACTGTGAAGCACCATGGATAAGACAACAGAAGATGTGCCTGCCAAGCAATTATGTGTATGGATCAGTGCATTTGAAGAAACTTACAGTGACTAGTATAGTAGCTTGATTTTAATAGACAACTGTTTGCTGATATTTGCTTAGACCCAAGCATCACTATCTCATAATCAGTCCAACGTATTTACTGAAAGGATCATTGAGACAGTCAATAACATTTTGATAACATTCATGAGTTGCTGATGTAAGAACAAAATGTCATGCTTCCAGTAGATGTGATGTACGACCCATCACATGACTCAGAGTTGTTTCAATGCTCACAAAGTACGTAGAGTAACTACACAGAGCAATGGACACATTTTAGTGAGAAAGAAGAAATGTTATGACTAGGCAATGAAAGAATGACAGTTCGCATCAAAGAGGTTAAATATATGGTTGTGATCCTCACAAACAGCTAGATAATCACTATAGTTGAATCTACTCATCTATAAACCAAAATGCTTATGTGGTTCATGGACACGTGTGGAACACATTGATATACCAAATCCGTGAATGAGGAAGGAGTTGCTTGAACAGTGGATATTCTAGGAAAAAGCAACAGGAAAAGAAAATTAAGCTGATCTGCTGAGCTCAGTATACTATCTAGCCACTATCAAATTATAAGACACAAACAATGACAGAAATAGATATTCTTGATGGATGGTAAGTCTGTCCAAAAGACAGGCAGCGAGGTGACTGGAATTTGTGTCTTGGAGTACAGCCAAGTAATCATTAGTAGCTACAATGGAAGAAACTGTATAAAATGGGGTCATGATCTTTACTTTCTGAGCAAGGAAATGAAGTTACAATCAAATATATCAAAGCAGTTGAAGCTGAACTCAGGATATAGCATGACTGCTGTGAAGTGGACATAAGAGTACAGACTTGTAGATCATGTTCATTATGTTGAAGTTCAGGAAACTGATTGTTGAATTGCCATAGTTCTTATATTATTCTTTATCACTTTTTTCACATTGATATCACTCACCGACTGGATTGGGTATGCTAACAATTGAGGTTAATCAGCATAGTTAGGTTTGTGTTTGCGTTAAAGATTTTCCTGTAGAATGTGTGTGTCTTCAGATTGTGTAGTTACATTTTATGTATAATTTAATGTTTTATTTCTGTTTCTGTTACCTGTAGGTATTCAGCAGAGACCTCTTAGTTTTTAATGAGTTTCCATTCTTTGTCAGGTTTGACTTAAAGAGCCCTCGAATGTATTTCACCTTTTTTTTCGTCTTGTCTTAAGTGAAAGAAGTTAGCATACTTTCACGTTAAAGTGTAGAATTTGCTCATTAAGGAAATAAGAGTGGTCAATAATGCTTGAAAGAAAGTCTCAATACTTTATAGATATCATGTACAGAAGGCCACTAATTATTGGGATTGAACCTTAGTCTGGAAGAGCTTTTACAGGGTATTGTTAGGTCATTCTGTATAGCCATGACTATGCTTACCAAAAGTGGGCTACTGAATAAGAAAAATGAATTACGAAAAGTATTTGAAACATAATCAGTTCAGCCATGGAGATTAACTGTGGCTCTGATATTATCGAATGATCAGGCAAAAGCGAGTTCTACAAAAGTTTAGTGTTAGTTTGCGGTGTAATTTACAAAGCTTTCACAACAAGGGTGTCAAACAGAATTGTGACCAAGACTGCAAAATGGTTCTTATACATATGAGCTATCTTTGGTTAGACAATGCCAACTATACTTTTGACCATTACAATCCACAAACATTTACATTGTATTTCCTTAGGAAGAAAGAATATTGACTATAATTTCACATTTGCTATGCATATCTACACAAAATTGGCAAGTTTTTAGTAAAATGTCAACGTATGTTTACACAAACAAACAGATATGTTGCAAAAGTATTTGTACTTAAAACACGTTTGCGAATTTACAACATCAATATGATTCAGTAGTTCAAGTGCAAGGTGATGTTCACTTGAAGAAGAAAAATACTTTTGTCTATTATACAGTTTGAATTTGCATTTGCATAACCTCTAGAACCCCTGAAATACATATCTACAGTTTTTCCTTATCCCTGTACACTGTATCTGGTATTTACTCTTCTTTGCAATAAACTGTTGCTAAATCAACAATGTAGGGTGAAACGAATTGTTGATAGCTCTGACATCAAATAAATAATACAAAATTGAATGGCACTGTGTAAAAGGTCATGGCATGTGCACTTTCACCCCACCTATGCACATGGGTAAGAAATATCTCAACTTGCTTGACAATTTATTTTACCACATCCAAGCAAAATACTGGGTACACCAATGCTATACCAATTGTTACATCTAATGTACTATTTGTGAATTTCACTAATTGATGGTAACTTCATCCACTCATGTACATATCAAATCTATCAAATTGAAATATCATGCACTATTCTTTACGAGAAACCGTGAAAATTTACTATCTACCAATAATTTCCACATCAAACTTGAAAAATTCTCTCACTAACATAAAATGAAAACATGCACTATATTTTTAAATAATAATTTCCAGGTCAGTTATTACAGTTAACATAATGTCACAAAGGCTTAACATTGAGATCAAATCCTTTGTATTCGTATAAGTGTTGAGTAATTGATTCATTTGTGTTATACAACACTCATGATTGACTTTATGTAATGGTCATATACATGTACAAGGCCACACACATATATATATATTTGTTTAGATACATATATTGTTAAATGCATACAGTATTGGAAATAATTATCAAAAAATTATCAGAAAAATGTTTAATTACTTGTACCCGACGTTTCGGCTTACACCTTTATCAAGGGTCTGCGAACGTCACAGGTTATGAAACAAAGCTACCGCTGAACATTATTTAAAAGAATACGGCACAATCAATGGGACACCTTATACCTTCAAAATTTTAGAAACTTGTGACAATTTCCTCGACAGAATGAGTATAAGTTGACAAACTGTAGTAACAACATGAAGATTAATTCTGGCTAAGAGAAGTTTAGCTGAAAAAGTCTTAGTTCAGTTGAAAACTTCTAGAAATTATTTATTTCATGATGCATGAAATGAAAAATGAATTATTTAATGAAGACGACAAACCACTTCAGAAAAATGTTTGATTACTTGTATCCGACGTTTCGGCTTACGCCTTTATCAAGGGTCTATGAATGTCAGAGGTTCCCAAACTGATTTTAAATGACAGTAACCAAAAATGAAATACAGCTACAACAATATAACGGAAAAGTGTACGTGATACGAGTATAGTCGAACAGTCGTTGATAATAAAAATAGAGAAAATTATAATAATAGTATAAAAATAGAGAAAATTATAATAATAGTATAAAAATAGAGAAAATTATAATAATAGTATAAAATAGATAAAATTACAACGATAAAATTAATAATAATAATAAAATGTTAAAGGGATCAGGCGTTGTACCTATTAATGGAAGGGCATCTGGATTGCATCAGAAGTGATTCCTTATATGTTCTTCATTATTCGTACAATCGTCATACATTCCAGGGGAGAATATAGCGAATACCAGGCAACATGCTCTGTACATTTCTAGTTACTCAGCTAGATTAGGTGAGTGATTCTTTTGAAACATCAGATGACATTTTGCATTAAAAAAGTCTGCCAAATCTGAAGAATTGCTTGCTTTAGTGCTCAATATGCTATCATTGCCTTCTGGGCCATCCCGACAGTGGACCTACTAATGGTAGTTGTTGTTTTCTAAGACTAGAGTTGCCAGCAGTTCTGTTTTTGTCGTACAGTGTCTGCATTTCTAAGTCATGATTGTATGACTAGTGTATTTGATTACATGTTTTTCTCCATCCTGCGAGTGAGATAACACTGCTCAAATACCACTGTTACTGGTGTTGTGTTCAATAGAAATCTGCTGTCTGCTTTGTATATGCCTGCACTTGAGAATCCACTGAAACAAGTTTTAGAGATAAGAATGCTTGGTTACATTTTCCCTATATATATAAAGTGTGTATTAGTTTCAGTGAGAGTAGAAAATTATGTGGCTATTTTGGAGAAATTGGCCACAAACCATCATTAATAAAATGCAAAATTGAGTTAACTCGCTTGGTCACAAGTTGAGGCCAGTCTCTTATCTCTTCTATCTTAGCAGGGTTTGTAAAGGCTCCATCTGTACCTACAATATGACTGAAAAACTACACTTTTCTCTGCAAAAGCATATATTTTCAAACTACCTTTATTTGTCTTCTTGAATACCATTTTCAGGCTTTGAACTGCAAACTCGAATGTACAACCAAACACAAAAATAGCATCATTATATGCAAGGCTTCTTTCCCATGGCAGCTCCTTTAGCATGAACTATATTAGTTTTTCAAAAGTGGTGGACTTGTTACACAAGTTAAATAGTGTAATGCAGAACTCATAAAAGTAATTTATCATGCTGAAAGCAGTCTTGGATCTGCTCTAACCATTCAACCTGACATGCTAGTATCCAGATGACAGACCTAAAGTGTTGAACCAAAGGAACATTTTATTGCATCCAAACATTCACCTGTTCATGGTATAGAGAAATACATTAATGCAATTTACCCCATTCACCCTTTTAAAATCAACACAGAATCTTACCATACCTTCCTTCTTCCTGATAATAGCTATTTAAGATAACAAAGCACATTCCAAAGGTTATATGACTCTATTCTTGAACATCAGCTATATTGCAGAGCTGGCTATATCTGTAGTGCTCAATGAAAGCCGGAGTGGCAGGTGCTTTGTCACACATGCATTGCTTGTATTTATGTTGTGGTGAGTCACTATTGTTCAACCAACTGGCCATTTATCCCACAAATACATCGGCATATTCAATCAACAAGTCACTGAATCTAAATCTAGATTGTCTGTAAACTCCTCAACCAATGATCTCAGATGTGTTTGTAACTATTTACTTTTATTTCCAATGCAATCACGCAACCTTAAAGTTACTGCTAACTTTGTATACTTCCTCTCTGCTTACTGTATATATGACAATACTACCATTAAACTGGATAACCAACTGTAAATACTTACCAAGTAAACCTGCACTTCTCTCACACAGTTAGCTTTCTAGACAGAAAACAGTTCATTTCATGTGTGGCTTCTATAACAGTGTTACACAGTATTGACACACACTAGACTTCATCCATAGTAAGCCACAGAATCTAGGCTCAGTCCAGGCAACATTGAATACATCTCCCCTAATAATTTCTGTGACACACTTATCTTGAGGATACCAGTACCAGATTTGAGGGCACAGATAACTATCTTCTTTCCGTGAGTGGCATTTCGTAGATGTAACCATTCACTAAAAGAAATTCAATTTCTACTGGTCAGGCAGTGGTCTCACTTGGAGGGCTTGATATATCACAAGATCTACCAGTGTTCTAGCTACTCGTGTGTCAATAGGAACTTAATTACTTGTCCTTGTACCCTCACAGATTTGTCCCAAGCTCCATTCAGTCCTGAGAGAGCTGAGCTGACAATCACACATTTTAATCAATTTGTTTGTTACTATTCTATAAGTTGATGGCCATGACCATCTTTGGTTATGTTAGTTTCTGAAGCTGTAGCAGTAATTTTACTACTTGTTATTAGTTCTCCTGGACTTGTTGAGTTGTCAATTGAAACTGATACCCTTGTCTACTTTTCTGCTTAGCAAAGTATAGATGCTATCATAATTATACTGGTCTATGTTTCTGATCCAATGTCCCAGTTGTCCCTCTGGGTTCTTTAATGATCTTAACCAGCGCAATGCAGCATGGTCTGTCCTGATGGTAATGATGGAAATATGTCAGACTCTTTACTATAGCAAGGAGTTCCTTTCGTGTTACACAGTAGTTCCTCTCTGGTCTACTCAGGACCCTACTGAAGTAGGCCACCACATGTTCGTTTTCACCCGCTTTCTGGGACAATACTCCATCAACTCTGACATCACTAACATCACAATCCAGTATGTACGGCAGTGAGGGATTTGAAAGCTTTAAAAATGGAGCTGAGGCCAATTTGTCTTTCAATGTCTTGAAAGCA
>NW_013665778.1:784714-785562 GCF_000517525.1 Limulus polyphemus | reverse complement strand
AACCCGACTTTAAGTCCAGAGTTGAAAACCACCTGGCTCCACTTATGGCATCAAGAGTATCATCAATTCTTGTTAGTGAGTATTAGTCCTTTTTGGTTATATAGTTAAGAGCCCTGAAGTCCACACAGCAACGTTGGGTCCCATCCTTCTTCTGGACTAACAGGACGGGAGCTGACCAAGGACTATCTGATTTCTCGACTATCCCTCTTTAATTAGGACATCCATGACCTTCTCCATCTCTTGTCGCTTTGCCGGAGCTATTCTCCTTGGAGGGATCTTTACTGGACGGTGATTGCCTGTGTTTATTCTGTGCTCCACAAGGTCTGTGCAGCCAAGGTTATGATCTCCTTTTGAAAAGACGTCTGCATAATTCGCCAAAAGTTCCCTAACGTGAAGAGCCTGTGATGATGACAAATGGACTATGCTATTCTTATAGAGGTCAGTTAAATGTTCTGGGAGAGGATGTCCTTTCTTTAAGGTTGTATTTCTTGCCTTAACATTGACTAGCTCTACCTCCTGGCACACACCTAACAATGCCCCTTCCTTAAGTGTCTACTCACATTTAGAGAAATTAGCCGCTGTTATGGGTACTATTTGATGACTTGCCACAAGTGACCTTCCAATCTTCATGTCCACTGGCCTGGATGGATCTTCCACTGCTTCCACAAGCATTGGGCTTCCTTGGGGATGTTCTTTTATTCTACCCCAAATTATCTTCTCTGACATAATAATATTGTAGTTGACTTATGTGCTGTGTCATGCAAATCAACAAATGCAGCAAGACTTACCGGAATTTGGCCTTTGTTGTTCCCAAGCGTTATTTTATTGAAGTTAACTACACACCTCCT
>NW_013665778.1:762766-783787 GCF_000517525.1 Limulus polyphemus | reverse complement strand
CCCTGTGTTGAAGTTGCTGGCTCTCTTGTACCAAGGTTTGTTACAGCTGCCCTTTTCTGGCCTTGAATCTGATGACTGTACCAACCTTGGTACCTCTGCGCTGCACTTAATGTAGGATTCAAATTCAAAAGTTCTGGTCATTGCATCCTGCATAGTAAAGGGGTGTGCTTGCTTCACTTGTGAACTGTCCAAGACATCTACAAACTGATCCCTCAGCAACAGCTTGAGGATATCAGGTGGTGCAGTTGGGTAGGCCTTGTGTGCCATACTTTCCAAATCCCATGCCAGCTTTTGCAGGCTCTCCCCTTGAGCACAGACTCTAGTCCTAAACCTAGCCCTGTAGACTTCGAACTGATTTTGAGTTCCATATATGATTTCTAGAGCAGCTACCAGTGCTCTATAGTTGTGCCTGTCGTCTGCTGACAACTGTCCAAGTATTTCCAGTGGTTGTCCCTTCAAGTTCATTGTCAGGTACTGCTTTCTGCTCTTCTGTCCATCCATTCATTTCTGCCAGGAGCTTAAATTGTGATTTATATGCTCTAGTATGAAGGAAGCCACAGTAATTCGATGGGAAGAGAGACTACATCAGTGGTTGGAGGAGAACCAGCACCAATGGCAACTGGAACAAGAAAAGAAACAGGAGGAAAGTCTCCAACAATTGAGAGAAAGCCAGCATACACAAATGGAAAAGATTAGTAAATTTCAAAGTGAATCAAATACATTAAAATATGATTTACTGTCTTTTACACAAGGAGGATATATTAGCCATCAACCTAATCAGCCCCAGACAACGGGAAGCCCCTTCCGCAGCTAAACCATAATGCAGACATCTTCAGTCCTGTCAGAAGTCGCATTCCAGACATGAATGTCAGCAATAGGGGTGATCAAGAAGAACGAGAATATAAACAAGAAGAGAGACTACAGCAGTGGTTGTAGAAGAAAGAAAAGAAACATGAAGAGAGACTACAGCAGTGGTTGGAGGAGAAAGAAAAGAAACAAGAAGAGAGGCTACAGCAGTGGTTAGAGGAGAAAGAAAATAAACAAAAAGTTTCTTTTGCTGTTCTTGAATTGCTGCCATCCAATCTGCTAAGCTGTAGTTTGATTTGCCACTTCTTGTTTCCATCTTCTTTCTTTTTTTCCTTTTCCTCCCACTCTCTGACACTAATTTGTTACTATCTGATTGTTTGTTAATTTCCGGTGGAAATTCTTACTGGGGAACTTCAGCGATACAAGTCTTTCTTGATTAAACCAGTTTATTCTTTTTTGATACAACGGTAATTCCACAGTCAATACGTTTCTCGTCAGTTTAAACTTAACAACTTTTATAATACATGCTATAAATCACAGCGATTGACAATCTCGATAACTTCGCTACAAGTGCAAAACTCACACTTTATCTTAACGCGCTGGCTTCCCCTGCCAGGCTTATATACTAGAGAAGGGGGTTCGCCAAAATTCGAGGAGTTCCCTGAGAATACGAGAAACTCATTCACGTATGCGCTAGCAGCGTCACGTGACTTTCGCTGTCGTAACAAATTGCTTTCAGGTGGTGAAAAGGGAACACTTCTGGGTTTTTTCAACACCATATCCTAAATAGAGGTTTTGTACAGCTAGCCTTCATATATGATTGGAGAGTTGTTGAACACAGTAAAATGTCTACGCACGTAGAAATACCGAAAAAATGTATTGTCACTAATAATAGTAATATGGTTGGAACTATAGAGCGTCTTTGAATGTTCTGTGTTTGCTGTTTCTTTGTATGATGTCTCACGTTGTTACAACTGACGCCGTTATCTATGACTTATCTGTTCAATGACATGACCCAAAGTACCACAATATAAAATTATATGCCCCCCCCCCCCCCGTCCAGTGATGTCTGCGGACTTACAACGATAGATATTTATCGTCCACCTTCTGGAAATTGGTACGATTTTATGGATACATTTGGTTTACTAGTAGACAATATAAATTCTGATAAATCCGTGTTGTTTTTGAGGGCGATTTTATTGTGCATATTTTTCAAATTTTACCAAAACAATTACAGATCGAAATCGTGACTTTCAATAAAATAATTTGATATCTGTTACAAACATTAAACCATATATTTATCAACTTACTAGGGTAATTGGTGCAGCTGTGATGTTGTTTCTGGTATAATATATTGTGACATCTCAGATCATTATACGTTATTTGTTTATTCATTGTTGTCTCTGACTACCTAATTTATTATTCGCCCCACTACAGCAACAAGTTGTCTTAATCACTCCTCACGTGAATTACTTTTTCCAAAGGCCCTCTGTAATTTGATAAATAAACCTTTGACAGCGTCCGCGTCAGACGATCAAACAGTGACCAGTTGGGCCAATAATGTATTTTTTAAATTGGGAGAGCATATTTTTTAGTGAATATATTATTTTATTTTTGTTTGTTTGTAGTTAAGCACAAAGCTACACTATTAGCTATCTGTGCTCTACCCACCACGGGTATCGAAACCCGATTTTTAGCGTTGTAAGTCCGCAAAAATACCGCTGTGCCACTGGGTGGCATGAAATATACCGAAAGAATGAGTAGCAAGGGACGATTTAAGAAACTTATAAATTCCCCCGAAAATTGTGTGTATGATAATTTATTAGGGATAACTGCTATTCATCCAGGACTTCGTCTGATTAGTAACAGTAGTACCACTGGAGGTCGTGTTGTTATTCGCCATGACTTTGAAGAATACAGGCAGTCTGGAAGAGTAACCTTGGTTAGCGGTGGAGGTTCGGGACATGAACCATTCCACTGTGGCAAGTGTGAAGAGTTCTTATTTTCAGTATTGATACTTAACATAAATCTTTTTCTTTTTTTATAAGAAACATAACTTTTATCAGAGGTTTCTTTAATATTTTATAAGTTTGCATAACTTGTACTGGGGATGTAAGCCAATTAAATTTATATAGCTTCATGTTACCTTGGAAATGAAATTAACCCATTTTATTAAGTGAAATATATTTTCAATAATAGAAACAAATAATTATATTCATTCATTATGTTATCTTTATTTTCAGAACCATTCTTCTAAAACAGAATTAACCTGTATTATAGGTAACTTAAACTGCTCTCTAGCTCTAATTAGAAGCATTAGATGTCTGATGTATCCTCCAATATTAATTCGTTGTTGCAAATATTTAAGCTACTTCTTAGGTTTTAGAGATAGAATACTTATCATCAGTTGAAGAAACCATTCATGAACAATGTGGAAATAAACAAAGGTGAAAGATTAGGCTGTAAAGTGATCTCACTATCTAATAATATTTATGCTGAACATCTGCTTTTATACTATAAGTTACAGATTTTTTTTGCAGTTTTGTGTGAAAATGTGATGCATTCTTTATTAAACTGAAACTTACAAGAAATAACCCATCATTTTGTTTTTACTGAACAATACAATTAACTAAGAAAAAGATATGCACAGAAAATTTCTAAATGTTCCTTTATAAAATGGTTATTTTTTATTTTTTAGCTATGATTTTATTGCTGTTAATAGTGTAAGGTTGCTTCAACATTTATGTAAGCATTTCTCTTTAAATTGGAAGCTAGACCTCAGCTTGTTTTTGTACATATGTTTTAAAATGCTTTATAGATATATATTTTCAATATTGATTTTTTTTTTCTGATTTAGGGTTTGTGGGACCTGGCATGCTCACAGCAGTTGTGCCTGGAGAAATTTTTACTTCACCCTCTTCTGAAGCTATACTAATGGCACTTCATGCTGTAGGTTCAGGAAGTAAATGTAATATATTTTACTTTTTTTATAATTTTTTGTAGTTTCTGTTGTGATATAGTGTAAGATTACTAAACTTTAAAATTAAGATGCTTGGTTCTTGAGTAGATTTAAATGTTCATTATCAAAATTGCACAAAAACATAAGCAAAATCATATTATAATATTCACTCTCTGACTGTAAAAAAGATTACTCTTGTTCCTTTGATGTTTCCCTTGTCCAGGGTTACTGATGAGGGGTGGAATTCCCCAGAACTGCTATAACTCTAACAAGCAGTGAATCAAGATAGATTGGGCTTCATATTTATTTTTTAGTATTAGCAAAATCAGATATGCACATGATCATTAAGTTTATCACTCAAAATGGTGAACATTCATCTGAATTTAATAAATAAAAAAATTGTAACATTATCCCTATTTAAAAAAAGCTATCAAAAAGCTTCAGATAGGTTATAAATAAGGTTTAATTCTACATTGTAGGACACCAGAATTTTTGCAATCTTTAGAGCACTACCTAAGTATTTGATTCTACTGAGTTTTTGGTATTTATTACATGTAAAAGTATTTTTGAAAAGTATGCAAGTATTGTATTAAACTTTTTATGAATGAGATGTTCAATTGAAACATTTATATTTAAAAACAAAATTGCTATTTTTTATTTTTTGGGTGGAGGCCAGTAAGCTGTTCAAACATTAATGATACTATAAAAATTACCTTCTCAAACCACTTCATCGCATAATTTTACAAAATGATATTCTTAAATGTTAAGATGAAGAAAGGTTCACCTGTAGAAAGCACTTGAATTGTAGTTTGTTTGTTTTTTAAATACAAAATGATATTCTTAAATGTTATGATGAAGAAAGGTCCACCTGTGGAAAGCACTTGAATTGTAGTTTGTTTGTTTTTTAAATAGATTTTTTTTAACCTATGTATTTTCTTAACATCATGAAAGAACAAATATTTTTATGTTGTACTCAAAACTTAGAATAGTGCGAGTGTAATTTTTGTAATCATAAATTGTGTGACTTGCTAATTTTGACTTACAAAATTTTATTATTTTGACTTTGTTAATTTTGATTATTGTTTTTAATTGATATTATTGCAAGTAGACTTACCTATGTGATGAACCAGTAAGGAAATCATTCCAATACTGTACATTAAAAAAAAAAGTGATTCTAGGTTTTCAAAGTTTATGCTTATCATGTCTGTTACAAAAATGTTCTTAACAAGGAGGTTAATAGGATATAGGACAAATGCCTCAATTTCTTTGTGATGTATTCTGAAGACAAATAGATGAGAGAATACAACTTTAAGATTTGGAAAAAAGATAAGATTTATTATGGAATGAGTTGATGGCAGTAGTAGTGGAGACTCGTACCTTACAAGGGCTTAAAGGGAGAATTGGTTATTTCTTGAAAAATAAATAATGTTTTAATTTTTACTCTTTTTTTCAGGATAGGTTTGCAAGGACAACCTTGAAGGGCTAAATGGTTCCTCATTGTCCATATGCAATGACAATAATTACAGCATTATATTTTAGATTTTGATTTCTGATATTCTTATGCAGTTTCTGATTAAAGTTTAGAAATAATCATTATGAGACTGTGTCACTTTATTGTAATGAAACCAAGTGCTAGTAGATTCTTATTATAACATAATATGCCGAGAAGTATCAAATATTCTCTTACTCTCCTGTAAAGTGCTGTTGTTTGCAATTGTTCTGTCTCACTTACCTTGCCATGTGAATTTTACCCATATAACTGTACTGTTCTTGAAAATTGCACACTGCAAATGTAATTTCGTTTCACCATAAATTATCCAAAAGTCTTGAAAGAACCTAAGATAACAGACCACATGTGATAATGTAATTAGTTTGTACAGTGGTTTAAGAGAGAAGTAACTGTATAATAACAAAGATTTTCATTATGATCTTCAAGTTGCCATTCTTTAGCTGTATCTTTCCACAAGATCCAATAGGTTAGCAAGCATTTGCTCAAACCCTGAACCATGGTGAGTGTGTGAACTGATTTGCTCTCCTAAGTATTTGTTTTTGAAATGGTCTGAAATATATCAAAACTTGTATTTTATAAATTATGGATTACTGTAGTACTCCTCTCTTCAATACTTTCTTCATCAGTTCTATACCCTTTTACTATAGTAAAGAAACTGACCTAAACTATAGTATTTTAGAAATGATAAGCATAAGATACAACTCTTTAACATAAATAGGCATGCAATACTTCACAAGAAAGAAACAAAACTTTGAGCTGTTGAGTGCATGGTAGTAGTAGTAATCCTTTAACAATAATACTAATAATAAGTAATAAAATCATAAATAGATTAAATCTGTCAGTACAATGTTGCAATAGAACAATAATAATCTCTTAACATAGGTCAATTACAATATATCACAAGATTATATAAAAGTTAGTGAAAGAACATAAACATACACACACACTTAATACATGGATATTCTTTGTACAAAACATGACACAAATGTATCAAAGCACCTTATAATAAAAAATAATAATAGTGTTAATGACCCTTAACAGGAAAATTAATATACTACTATGAAGATGATCCACTATATTTGTGTTAGCATCCATCACCTACAGTTGGCTGGCTCAATTACTATAATTTTTTTGTATGATAACTGTAAAGTGGATGACAAAGTACATTAGTTATTTTGTTTTAGGATTTTTGCTACTTTTAGAGGCAGATAATCAGTGGATTACTTTAGTCAAGCAACATTTCCATAAGGTTTGCATGTGCTTATGCTGTAATTGACCATAGAACGTGTATTCCTAGAGCCTGTGAACTTCTTGGTCCACTGGCTTCATTAGATCTCTGCTTGACCAATAACCACATTGTTCCCTGTTGCAATTCCTATGACAATGACCAATGTACTTACCCTTTGATCCAAATCTATTCCTTCCACTACCATCTGGTTGTTACATAAACAGCACTTAATTACAGTAGGAAAGGAATTGACTGCAAACTGGTTCCTACACAAATGAGCTGACTTGAAATAAGTGACATCAACTCTTACTTTTGACCATTAAAATCCACTAATGTTTAGACTGTCTTTTCCTAGGGATCTTCTTGTAGTTCCAAAATTGTTTTAGCTTGGGTATGAGATGTAAAGTTTCACTGTGAAGTTGTTACTTTCCATCTTTCTCTAGCACACTCACTGTGTCTGCATTTTCATGTATCTTATACTGTACCTTGTGCTGCAACTATGTTAAGAAAATATTTAGAAAACTGTTGCTTTATTAGATATTTCAGTCTGTTACAACCAAGTAAAGCACTGGGTACATCAACCTTATATTTGTTATGATATTTAAAGTACTAACCAGAAATTTAATATACTATTGATATTTTGCCTTCTCAAAAGAAAATTTTTTTGATTTTTTTCAATTGAAATATCTTTCACTATTCTTACTGAAAAACAAGTAAAATTCTTTTCCTCTCAGACATAGTATGAGCCTTGTCGTTACATTTATCCTTAGGTGAAAATTCACTTCCTGCCAAATATTTCATTGTCAAAATTAAAACATTCACCACAGTTAATGAAAATAAAAGGCACATTGATGTGCTGACTTTGTCCATAGTAAACCATACAACACCACGTGCATACATGGAGGTATTGTAACTTTCATATACACTCTTTGAGGCCATGTTTTTGGGGTCAATCTGGTTGACATGAGATAACTATTATGGAACTTCAGTTCATCAGCTGCATAGGTAAAACTGACTATTAAATTCTACAATATGTCCATCTCAAGAGTGCAACTGCCAGAACCAAGGTTAGCAATGACTATCTTTGTTGTTTAAGTGAAGACTCCTGTATATAGTTGGAGTGTGATTTCTCTATTCATGGCTAGTTTATCTCCATTTGCTCGAATGGAGACCGTTGACTGGTCTGAGTAATGGATTTGCTTGGATCACCTAATATACCACAAGATCTACCAGTGTTCTGGCCACTGTTTTATCAACCATGACTCTGTCTTTCACCCTTTTATTCCATCGGGCACTTAACAAGACCAATCCATCTCTGAGAGAGAACTAGGCTATCCACCACACTTTTGGATGCAAGCTGTTTGTTGTACCCTGTGAAGTCAGTAACCAAACCTGACTTCGGCTCCTCTAGCTTTCTGTAACTGTAGTGGTCATTGTCTTTTGTTTGTGCTCTCTTGCATCTGTTGCACCATTGGTCAGAACCAATGACCTTGTCTATCTTGCTTCTGAGCAAGGTATTGGCTGTTCATTCAAAAGTGACCTGATGTTCTACAGGAAAAGCAGCTCTTTTGCTTCTTTCTACCAGGATGACATCCTGATAGAGGTATATGCAACTTAGGTTGCAGTATATAACTGTAGGAGGATCATGATAGCTTTGTCTATACACTGGATACCAGTGTGATTACATTGCAACTCCTGGATGTGTGGGAAATTGGTTGACTCTTGGAAGGGTTTGAATCTGATATGAAGTGAGTTCTTTGGTAGGATAGTCTGTCTAAAGTGAAGTCATTGTAGTTACTATTACAGGCTTCTTCCTCCTTTGTGACTGGTTTTAAGTTACCACTTTATACCACATCATAACAGTAAGGATGAGAAAATCACTTATACCCAAGTGGTGCTGCATTATTTCACTGAATAGCCTTTCCACAAACTGGTCAATTAGGATTCTTTGCAAAGTGCTGAGGCCATTGAATGGTAACCTTTACCATGCAAATGGTGTTGATCATTCTCAGAACAAAGTTTTGTACAGCCTGTTCTGGAGTACAGCCATTCCAAGTAGTTTTCTGCCGGAACTGCTTCAGAAAATAGGCCAAGTCTTTCTTTGCTGTACTGTAAATAAAGCCAAACTCTCTTCTTCCTGGCTTCTGACCATCAGCTGGATGAGATGACATTGTAAGCACATTATGACAAAGGGTAGACTCCTTCTTCTGGGTGGTAGAATGAAGAAGTGTGCTCAGCAACTCATCTATTGGCTTTGCACAATCTCATGCTTCTTTTGGATCCATGATTGTCTCAACAGTATTCCTTCCAATTTGGAAAGGCTCACTATTGCACCATGATACATTTACTCCACTGTTCGGTGTTTGCCCTCTCACCTTCTTGTGAGATAGCTCCTGTTAGTGGACATTGTCCATCAAGCATCTACAGTCTCTCTCTGATGTTCTCAGGAAGCTCCAACCAGAGCTTTGGTTGGGGTACAGTGGGTAATGTAGCTGGCATTAATTTGTATGTTATATACATACCACCCCACTCAGTCTCAGACTTTACAGTTGCCACAACACCATGACAGTCCTTAGTCATCTATGTTTCTCTCACACTGAGGTTGATCCTCAGGGAAGTGTATGGACAATTGTTCTGAGTGCACTATACATTGATTGGCTCCATTAGCTGTAATGAGATAGAAGTCATAGGCCTTCACCGTTCATAACATTAGCAAAAGTCTGACACTCAGGAGAGGACATGTTTTCTACCATACAACTCTCAGACAACCATCTCTCTTTAGTAACTGAACTTTTGTTCATAAGTTATTCTAGTTGTGGATAATGCCATTTCTATCATTAAGAGGTATTTAAGCTTTAATTAAGGGTAGTGCATAATTCAGCAGGAACAGCAAACTCAGCAATGATATATTATGGTCATGGCATCAAAGTTTTCTTCTTATTCGCTCTGTTGTAAGTCCAAATAAAACTGAATTAACTGTAGAGGAATGAACTAGGTCTGAATAATAACAGGAGACCAAATCAAGATATTTATTATGAAACAATGATAAATATCTGAGAAACTTAGTTGTGAGAATAAATTAAATAAAGTATTAGACACAAAATATAATAAGAAATGAACAATATATATATTGTAACACACTTAACACAAACACAGTGTATGTGCTTGAATTATTGGAATGGAGTGTTTTTATTTGATTCTTTCTTTAAGTTGATTGCCCTACTAAATCATGTTCTAGAATGATTAAATCCAAAGTTTCTTACTTTGCAGGAAACTGTATTTACCCAGAGTAGCAAGCATTACCCACATGACTGGTCATTCCCATTCAAACATAGGAGATTCAGTAACTTCAAGATATCATTTGAACTACCATTGAAGGACACTCGCTGTTAACCTTCTTGCACCATATGCAGCATGCTATGAAAAAACAACAACAACATATGAATTAGCCACATAAATGCTAACTTGCCATCCTCTGATGGGACAGTAATAAGTCTATAGACTTAGAACTCTTAAAAACTGGGGTTCAGTTCTTGCAGTGGACACAGCAGATAGCCCAATGTGGCTATGCTCTAAAATAAACATATCAGCTAACTTGCATTTGTTACTGAAAAGTAAGTTAGTTGATGTAAGCTTACTTCAGATCCTCTAAAACAACTTTTTTTTTCTTTTTATTGTGAGTCATTCTTGTGAAAGTTTAATTATCAATATTTATAGAAAAGCTGTAATTGCATTTCATCAAACAGGTGTTTTCTTAATTTCAGCTGGAACACTAATTATTGCAGCTAATTACACTGGAGATCGACTTAACTTTGGATCAGCCATGGAGAAAGCTAAGTTGGATGGTTTGAATGTAGAGATGATTGTTGTTGGTGAAGATTGTGCTCTACAAAGCAGTGATAAAAGTGCTGGTAGACGTGGACTGTGTGGCATCGTTCTCATGTTTAAGGTGATATCAAGTAAAACATCTGAGAGATACTGTTATTGACTATTAATTGTTTTTATGTTAAGTGTACAGTGATAGTAGTTAGTTTTGTTCTGTAATATGATACTTAAATTGTAGAGATTTTACTAAATAATTTGTATATGGGTGTTACATTATAGATTGCAGGTGCTCTAGCAGAAGAAGGAAAGTCTTTGAAAGAGATTTGTGAAATAGTGAAGCATGCTTCTGAAAATTCAGGTGAGGAGTAATTATTTCTGCCTTAGTATCTGATTTTTAATTATTTGTTGCTTGAAGCAAAACTAAACTATGTGTATCTGAGAAAAAAAGTGAATTGAATAATTTATACTTGACTGCAATGTTTTTCTTTAGAATATTCTGAATTAATATATATAATGGGTTTTTAATCAAATAAGTGTGTGTAGAAATATTATTTTAGATCTATCTTCTATTCATTGTAATTCACTTCCTAAGAGGCATTTATTTTCAATATTAGAGCTCTTTAGCTAGACTTTGCCAATAGCAGTATGGTAAACCCAGGTCAAACTGAATTAACTTTAAGGCAATGGGATAGGCCTGCTTTACAGGAGGTTTTTCAGCAGATTTATTCTGAAGTAGTACTGAACCTCTAAATAACTGAGTTTGGGAATGAAAGAGACTAGACACAAAGTAATGCATAAAATGAAGTATTTATTAAATCCCAAACAAGGTGTGTGTACTTGTTATTAAATATGGGATGATTTCTTCTACTGGATGTTAGTAAGGTCTGAATGCTGAACAAAGAAGTTATTGTTTTTGTAAGTTAAAATAGAGAAGATAAGTTCTATTTCAATATTTTAAAGTCAAGTTGTTATTTGAGTGCATTTTAGTTAGTTTGCTTGAGATAGAACACTTAGGTTTCATTAATACAGGTACAGTTAGCCTAATGTTACAACATTAAGGTTTAGTTTTTGATAATCAGGCAATTTCAGGTAACTACTGCTTCTAGTTTTGGTTAAGTAAAAAGAATAATTTGTTTATCTTAAAATATCAGCATTTCTATTACTATTTGATATCTGCTGAAAATTTATTACATTAGTAAATTGTTTAAATTAGAATTTATTGCATGTTATTAGAAACTTGTATATCATATCTGTTGTATTGATGTCAGTAAGTTATAAAACAAGATCAGTTGTATTAATAAAAAAAAAAGCTAAATAAACTGTCATTTTTCATTTTAAAGACAAACTAATTTTGTGAGAAGATAAGGTAGTTATAAAATAGTGTAACATATTTAACTTTTACATTAAGCTTGACAGTGTCATCAATAAGCTACTTCATTTAGTGTTGATTATTTATTCCCAGGCTACAATGAATAAAAGTAGTTTACATGTTAAGTGCTCACAGTTTGTTAGGTGTGATAGGTGCAAAGAGTGGGTTTTATTTGGAAATTTAGGGCTGACATTCATATTTAAAGAAGTTAACAGTGAAGTTGTACAATTTTTATGAAGAGTTTGTAGGTTAAAGGAGAAGTTGGAGGCTGTTTAAATAGGCCAGAAGTGATAGAAAATGAGAAGGGTAAACTGCAGGAGGTGGTCGCAGGATTTAAGAGAGGAAACTGAGATTTTGCATGCAAGGGATACAGCGGCTAGTGATGACTTGAGGGAGATTGGAAGTAGAGCTAGTGGTGAAAGAAGAGCATACTGGTAAAGAACAGATTTCAGCATTCGGCTTGTGTAGATGATGAACTTCAGGAGGGAATGATAAAAGGAACTGATAAGGATATGAATGAAAGATATAAGGATGTTATTGTTATAGGAGATGATTTAGTATGCACCTGGGATAAGATAGTTTGTGGGGTAAATATAACTTAATTCTGTCATGGATGCTGCTAAGACTTAACTGTAGAGATGAAATTATACGTATGTCGCTAGAGCTGAACACTAGGCTTATATGTAAGGAAGAGCAAGCTACCTGGTTGAATTTATGAGTAAATGGAGTTTTTTTGGATTGAATGGTTTACATTTAAATAGGGTAAGGACTGGCTTGTTTGCAAGGGCTATTTACTCGACTGTAAGAACAACTAGGTTTAGAGTGTGGAGAGGGACAGAATAGTGAAGAAAAAAATAAGATTCAAAGAGAGGTATAGTGTGGGAACAAGGTATAAAGATAATTTTAATGTAAGGGTAAACTGACTGCTATTATTGTAATGCTAGAAGTAAAAGAAATAAAATGGATGACTTTAGAACATTGGTTGGAACATTCTGATGTAATGGGAATAACTGAAACGTGGCTTAATGTAGGTAATTATAATGAAAATAATTTCTTTGAAATACAGGGTTATACATTGTTTAATATGGATAGAGTGCTAAAAAGAGGGGAAAAAAATGGCTTTATATGTAAAATGTGAGTTACAACCTGTTCACGTTGATGATATCAAAGCTAATACCAAAGAGGTTGAATCTATTTGTTTCATGTTAATAATAAAAATCATTGGTACTGTAGCATTGTCATTGTTACAAACAAAATTTGTTTTTTACCATCTGTTAATTTTATATCTTATAATTTGTAACAAAATACTGGAGATGATACATTAATACAAAAGTTACAAACTTCTCAGAGTAGTACCAATATTGACTCTCTTCTAATGTAAAATATTTTGAATTAATTACATTATCAGAGAATTGAATGAAATTATTTTTCATTGAGGTAATTGTTCCATAGCTTTTGTTCTTACAATGTAGCATTTTAACTGTCCTCAGCATATTGTAATTTCTGAGAAATGATATAGGCAAATAATTATTTGAAAAACATATTATGAAACCAGTAATCATTGCAACATCTTAGAATCCTGAGTAGAGAAGGTTACACACGTCATAAGAGCTTACTGTATTTATTGAACATCTGTTGTTTACTGCAAGCACATAACATAGACCACATTGAATGAAAAGAGCAGTAATGCATTTTTCACAGTTTCTAAAAAAATAGACTAACTTTAGACATGATATCTTGAGAGAACAGGCATTTATAAATTACTAGGTTTCCAAATATGTTTTCTTTCTTACTGATGTATTATTTGAATACTCTCACTCAGGTAAACTTGAAAAGAATCCAAAATTTACTCGTATTATATAAATAGATATATTATTGCAGTCCTACGTATACTGTTTATTAGGGATATGTTTACAGAAATGGTTAATCAAAGCTAAAAATTCTAGGAAAATGAACAGTATTATCTCACATTTAACAATATTTTTACGTATTGTTATTATTAAGGAACTATCGGAATCAGCCTTACACCTTGCAGCATCCCAGGAAGTGATTCGTCTTTTAGTCTTGGATCTGATGAGATGGAATTGGGTCTGGGTAAGGTATTTATGTTTAGTTCAGTTCTGTCAGTTTGAAGGCTAGGAATGGATAAACCATGTATTGTCACTGATTAGAAGATGATCCTTTTTTTTTACTTTCTTTCAATCTCTCTGCTACTTCAAAACTTACAAATACCCCTTTAAATATGTAGTATAAAATGGCAATTAAACTTTATGAAATTAGATTTCATAATGATAGAAAGCTGGACTTGACAAAAAATTAAAACATTTTGATACCTTTATAGGAGTACATTTAGGAAAACTATAGAATAAAAACCTTTTACTAATTTTGGTTAAAAGTAAAGTACTTATTTTACACATGAGTAAAATATTTCTCTGTATTCTAATAAGAGCTTGTGAAGAAGTTTATGGCTTTCCTATGAGTAACTTAGATATGACTCTAGATGTTTCACTTTATTAGATAACTATTTCTGGGATCTGACTATGAAGACCATTATTTTGTTTGTATTGCCATCTCTTTGTAAAATATATTTAATCTTTTTTAAGTGTTTCCAATGGTAAAATTTTGAATCATTTATATACTAACATTATTTTTAAAGAAGATTTACAAAAGAAGAATTTGGAGATAGTCTGTCAGTCTGCATACAGTTTTATTGTTTTTAAAAAGTGTGTTATTTAACTCACTCTGTTATGTAACATAATTTACCTTCTTTGTTATGTATGGCCTTATCTCAATGAAATTAAATAAATCTCTGGTTTGGCAATTCACTCCAGATTTTATGCATCCACTACTATCCTTCTCTTGCATTTTATCATTTCACATTAAAGTCTGAAAGTATATTTCCTTCTGCTGTTGTTCAAGTTATGCATGCCTTTTAATTGTTTAATGAATAGTTCTAATTTAAGCTGATCATCTCATGTTTATGTCTTGTTTAATTTAAAAATAGTTTCTAAACTTTCATATTAATGAGGTGTAATTAAATGGTAATGATCATCATACTTGAATTACAAGTTTTGAGTTTTGTGTACTGTTTCAACTAGTTCTGCTGCTCAGTAATTTTATTAATGTAATATCAGAATATACAGGTAAGTCTGAAGTGCTGGAAAATTGGAGGTGTTGAAAAAATGCTTACATTTTTCATTCACTTCAGTAAGTTTTTTGTGGCTGTAATAACAAAGTGGCTGTATAGTAATGTTGATAGCATGTATCTGTTCTGTATAATTTTAAGTAGGCAGTTTAAAGGTAGTTGATAGATTTATACATGCATGTTTATGTGTAAAGGTGCATGCTTTTCTTCTGTGTTGCTATTTTAAACAGGAGTCCATGGAGAAGCAGGTGTGATGAGACTAAAGGTAATTAGATTTTCATTTTTGCAAAGACTATCCCAAAACAATAGAAATATGTTACACAATATTCTTATAAGAAGATACCTGTGTATATAATTTTACCCATTTTTTATATAAGAGTTACTGTGAGAGTTATAAAACTTTTGTTTCTTAAATGTTTTAAAATAAAAGAATAACTGTCATTAGCAGTTGTTTTAGTTCGTATATGAGTGAACAATCCAAACTTCTGCTCCACAAAACTTTGTTTTAAAAGTATTAAGTCATGAAATGAAAACTATTTGTATCTCCAAACTGTCTGTTCATATGGATTGAAGTACACGTGTACATGATTTTGTTCTGACTCTAACAATTTATATACTGTTATTAACAGTAAAATAATTGGTAACCTTTAGGTTTTGTTCCAAATGTATTGTTCATGTTAAAATAGTGTGTGTGTGTGTGTATATATGTGTTTTGTTTTCTAAAATTTCTAGTCCTCAAACCAAGATGTAACTGTTAATAGTAAAATGTTCAGTAACAAATCTATTATAACTTACTAGTATCCAGGTGATAACACTAGGCATAATTTATCATGTTATCTTTAAATGGAAACTGTTTAAAAACAATAGTTTGTTTGTTTGTAGTTAAGCACAAAGCTACACAAAGGGCTATCTGTGCTCTGCCCACCATGGGTATAGAAACCCGGATTCTAGAATTGTAAGTCCACAGACATACCGCTGGGCCATTTTCAATAAGACCACTATAATGAGATAAAGAATGTTTTGACAAAATGTATAAATGTAGTTTTTCATTTTCAATAAATTATAATTAAACTTTCTAACTATCAGAAATCACAAATAGGCAATTGTACATGTTTCTTCTCAAGCTGCTATGCTACAGACTGGTCCTCTCATCTGATATAGTCCATGATGCTGAGTTGGTGTAATTGTAAATGTTTAATTTAAATGGACAACTAAGTCTAAGATTATAAGTTGCTCAATATAAAACATTAAGTTTTTTTTATTAGTATTTTGCAACAGGTTTAGGTTAGGGACCTAATTATAATTTTTATGGTATATTAGGTAATGCCAGCACAGGATGTTGTGAAAAAGATGGTGGATCACATGACTAATCCAGAATCAGCATCAAGGCTAGATGTGAAAAAAGGTTTGGATTTTAGTTGTTAGTACTTATTTTTTTATTATATGAAAAATGTTGAAATTTGTATGTTTGTATTCTAGAGGTCATGAAAAAATGCAAAGAAACAAATATGAAAATAACAAGAATAAAACAAACATTCATTAATTTTAATTAGAAATAGCAGAGATTATCCAAATAAAAACTAAGTTTTTGATTAATGAATAATTCTACGTATTAGTACTCAAAGAAATAAGGAGTAAATAAAAAAGTTTCATAGGCTTTTGTGTGAAAGCAAAATCCTTATTCTTCATAAAGTATAACAGTTGATAGGATAGATACTTTTGATTGTACACACAATAAATTTGATATGAGCATGAGTGAATGAACATGAGAAGTTAAGTTAATTGATTTTAATATAATATTGATTTTAATATATTTTTTTTTATATATAGTTTTGAACATCTTTGTTTATTGCCTGTTCCAAGTAGTCTTGGTAATAAGACATTTATGATAACAGTATAACAGTGTTTCACTACTTATGCACTTAAAGTCAAATCTTGGTCAGGTATATAGATATTTAAAACCATATCTTGCATCTCTATCTGAAGTTTCAGTGGACACTGGTGAAAAACGTAAATTGGTTTTTAATATCAAGATTATATGATGATGTCACTGTTCTGTCTACCAGATTAATAGTATGTGTAATATGCTGAATTAACTTTTTAATTTAATTTGATACTAAATAATTAATGTTATTAACATAGATAAGCTAAAAGCTCTTGGTTTGAAAATAGTATATAATGTTTTGTATTTGTGTTTATTAGTGTTGTATTTTATTATTATTAATCTACTTGTAATAAATTTGTTTTCCATTCCAAAAAAAAATTAGGACTTTTAGAAACAAATAATTCAGCCTAATTAACTTTTATTTTTAAATATTTTAAACTAGGTTGAATTATTTTTCAGTTGTCTTTTTCTTTTCTATTAATATCACAGTAAAAAAATAAAGTTGTAAATAAGATAATTGCACACTAATTTTATTACAATTTAGTGGCATTTAGTTTAAAGTAATGATATGTTACCCAGAAAAGCAATCTATCAGATTTTACATTATATGTATTACAAAATTCTACAAAACTTCAAATGGATTGCAAAAAAATCAACTCTGAGAAAATAATATTTTGCTCATTTATTACTCTTGCATGAGTTGCTGTGTGTCCTTGGTGTTTAAGTAATGTATTGGTGGATCAGAGAATAGAAAAGTACTAAATTATACTGTGACATTGTTTTATGTGTATCCTGTGAATAGTGTACATCAAACTTTACATGTGAAGTATTTTATATTTCAGGTGATTGTGTTGCAGTTGTAATCAACAATCTAGGGGGAACTTCTCGGATGGAGATGAACATAGTTGCCAAAGAGACAATTAGTTATCTGGGTAAGCTTGTAGCCAACAATACATTTATTACATTTTCTAATGTGAAATTTAGTATTATTGCAATTTATTTGTGATATTGTCAGTTTATGTGTATCAATATAATCTTAATTTACATATCCTTAAAAAACTGTTTTAAGAAAAATTTTTATCACATACTTAAACCTGTAATTGAATGAAAATAGTAACGGTTCAAGTTCTGTATTGAATCTTAGATTTATAATTATGAATCACACACAAAATTCTTATGTAATTTTGTTAATGAAAATTAGTTTTCAGAGCAAATATCTCTGAACAATACAAACAAACAAAATGTTCTCTATTTATTTACTGGATTATTTCCATTACACTTAGATAAGGATCTAGAATTTCACTAGTTGAACAGGTGCATATTTCCTATGTGCACAATATCTTAATGTACCAAAAATGTGTATATAGAACCATGACTACCTCAGATATTGTATCATTTGACTTGTTCCAAGCCTGTCTGCTATTCATTATTTTTCATCTTGCTTAAAGTATTGGAAAATGTTAGAAACATTGGAAGGAATTATTAGTATTTCAATCAGTGTACAAGATTATTAGCAACTAATGCGTATGAAAAAGAGCAAAAAGTAAATTTAAGAGTTGTTTTGATATTTGTTTTTCTATATTCTGTAAAAGAAAAGGCTCTATTCTGTATTTTATATACTTTTTTGACTTTTGTATTGTCTGCTGATAGGGTAACCACAAACAAAATAGGTAACTCATAGTAACTGAAAGTTTGTGATGTGTGATCAATCATCCCTGTGATTTAAAATGTTTTTACATACATTATCACATAAAGTTTGTTTGTATAATTATCTCCTTACGTTATACTATTTATTTCAACTTTAAGTAGTTCCTAGTTTCTGGCTGCTCTTTTGTAAATCATTTTATCAAATTTTATAACCCCTTTAATCATTCATAAAAGAAAAAAAAAAGTTTTAGCTTGTACCTCATAATTCAGTTTTACAACATTTTAAGTTAATTGATTTGGCAAAACGCTTATAAATGTAGAAAGTGTGACTTATGTTTTGAAGTAAAATGTTGCTATTCAAATGGAGTATATTTCTACTCATCTGATTAGTTTGAAATTTATTATTACTGATATGAAAATCACAAAATCTATTTTAATTTTTGTTGATTTCAGTTATGTGTAGAACTAAACTTTCCCTGGTAATAAGTTTGAAATCAATGATATTTTTATTTTTTTATCTACTTAGTCATTTTCAGCAAATCACTATTTCTGTTTGAAGTTTGGTTTTAGCTGCTTGGCCAAATTGTGTAATCTTCTTTCAAGTCTAGAATGCTCATTTTTTTAGTTTAATTTGTTCTTTGATAAAGTCATACATTATGAGAGGAATGAATTCATTTAAAATATTATGCATGCAGTGTGGCCAAATAAGGTAATGCTATGAATATCCATCTTACAGTAGTCAAGTGAACCTAATGGTTGTTTGTGAGTTATTACTGTTAGCATGTTTTGAAAAAAAAAAACTATAGTTTTTTGTATTTATATGGATGAAAAATTATGACCATGAAATTGGAAACCAGTCAACTTAGAAATAATGATACGTGTTTGTTTCTAATAATGAAGTTTCTCAAAGTGTTAAGTATTTTTTTTTCTATAAAATCAAACCAGCATTTTACATCAAAGCATGTTCAAGACCAAATTAGGAAAGAAAACGAACATAATATATGTGTACTACTAAACATTGTCCTATGAATGAGCATATTTCTTAGAAGTGAGAATTATTTTTATGGATGGTTATGAGAAGCAGATTTACATGTTACCTTTTCACTAGATTGAACAATATTGAGTCATCATGGAAGGAGTTTAATCTTTAAAGTTGTAACACCTCTATTCAAAAAACTTGTTTAAAGAACAAAAGTAGGTAAAAGCTATTGTCAAATGAAATTAGCCGATAGTGTCTGGTTAAAGAGATCAGACTTTATATTTAAATGTGAATTAAAATAAGAAAAAAGAAAACAATCTTATACCACAAACAAATGATAAACAATTTTTGCCAATATTCACCAAGTTTAGAACCAGGACACATTTCTTCTGGTGATTTTAAATTTTAATGGAACCAAAGGTTTGATACCACAAAGAATTCTCAAAATGAGCATTATACAACATATCTGAAGAAGCATACATATGGTCAGTTGCAAATCAGTATTTTTTGAAAATGAGCATAATATTGATGATATAATATTTGAAAAATATTGAGGGGTTAAATGTATTAAGTTTTAAAAAATGTAAATGATGATAATAAATAAGTAGGATGCTGTGCCTTGTTGCAAGATGATAATGTCACATTTCTTACATTTGAAAGATATCTAATACTCTGGTGTCCAGAAATGAAATACAGAAATTAAAGGTGATAAATAAAGAATCAAATGGTGGTCATAAAAAGAAATATACATAATGGTAAAAAAACTTGTCTGTTGGAAAATTGTTTTTGCTGTATTAGAGAGCAAACATTTTGGTGAACTGGCCAATCTCGGAATGATAGATAAGATAGTTGAGAATTTCATAAGATACTGTGTGTTAATTTTGGCAAGGCTAGTTATTTCATTACAGTATTGTTGAGTTTATTTTGCTTTTTGTTAACTGCTTAATATTTGCATTTAGTGTTTATTTTATTGTTATTCAATGATGAATTCAACAATATTACAATTTTACTTATATAGTACTATAATTTAACCATATTTAATGTCTTTTATTTGTATGTTTTTTTCTCTAATTTGTTGCATCATAACAATTTCGTCTACAAAACACTAGAATTGATGGGGTTGCTAGTGGAACGTGTTTATGTTGGAACCCTGATGACATCCCTTGAGATGGCAGGAGTGTCTATAACAGTTCTGAAGGTAACTTCATTTCTTCTTAATTGTTTAGGTAAGTAATAAATAGTTTAGACAGTTATTGTCATATTTGTATATATTGTTTTCATAGATAGTATTTTTGACACTGCTGCTGTTATTGGTTCACTAGTGGGGCTATTGATATGTAACTTTTCCAAGTTTAGTCTTGTTCAGATAACCTTGCTTCTTAAAGATTACTACTGTACTAAAAAAATCTTTGTGAAGGGTCTTTAGTGGTAGAGCAAATAGGATTTTAAGTTGTATGTACAGAAATATTGAATACAGGTATATGGAGGTTATAATTTCATTGTATAGGTCATTGGTTAGGCCACATTTGGAGTATTGTGCTAAGTCTTGGGCTCATTACCTAAGGAAGGACATTGACTTGTTGGAAAAGGTTCAGAGGAGGGTTACTAGAATGGTGCCTGAGATGGAGGGGTTGTCATACGAGGAGAGGTTGATATCTCTCAAATTG
>NW_013665778.1:749818-761766 GCF_000517525.1 Limulus polyphemus | reverse complement strand
TTTCATTGTATAGGTCATTGGTTAGGCCACATTTGGAGTATTGTGCTAAGTCTTGGGCTCATTACCTAAGGAAGGACATTGACTTGTTGGAAAAGGTTCAGAGGAGGGTTACTAGAATGGTGCCTGAGATGGAGGGGTTGTCATACGAGGAGAGGTTGATATCTCTCAAATTGTTTTCTTTTGAGAAAAGAAAAGAAAGAGGAGATCTGATTGAGGTGTTTAAGATTGTAAAGGGAATTGATAGTGTTGATGCATCATCTTTTCTCATACTCAATGGCAAGAATAGTAGGACTAGGGGACACAAATATAAATTTTGGCAGGGTAGGAGTCATCTTCAGTTGAGACAGTTGTGGATGCAGTACATTTAATTGAGTTTAAGAGAAAGCTTTATAACTATATAAATGATAAGAGTTGGCTTTAAGGTTTTACTTTATTCATTTTTTATTTAATAGTTTTAGCTTAGTTTAGAGGACGTGACAGCCGAGATTGTTATGTACGTAAATCAGTGAATGTTTTTTATTTATTTTTTCTAAAATAAAATAAGGCTATATTAGTAGTTGAAAAAAAAAAAGTTGTAAGAAATGCTTAAGTCCCTAAAATTAAATTTTGGTATACAATATATCATTTTAACAATGGGCCTGGTATGGCCAGGTGGTTAGGGTGTTTGACTCGCAATCTGATGGTCGAGGGTTCAAATTCTTGTCCCACAAAACATGCTTGCCCTTTCAGCCGTGGGGGCATTGTAATGTGACGGTCAATCCCACTATTCGTTGGTAAAAGAGTAACCCAAGAGTTCACGGTGGGTGGTGATGACTAGCTGCCTTCACTCTAGTCTTTCACTGCTAAATCAGGGATGGGTAGTGCAGATAGCCCTCATGTAGCTTTGTGCGAAATTCAAAAACAAACAAACATTTCAACAGTAGTTAAAAATTAATTAAAACCAACATACATCCAACAGTCTTTTCTTATTTAATGAAATTGAAAAAGAAAATGGCCAAAATGAAAAATGAAAACAATAAGTTAACAAAATAGAAACTAAAAGAATGTTTAAAAACTAGCGACATTGAAAACCTATGGCTGATGCTTGGAAGACTGTTACTACTGATTATATTTTGCTGTAGGTATGTGCTTAATGGGAATAAGTGATGATAACTTACTGCATTTTGTGTATAACAGAGAAAACAAAAAGATGTACATACAGTACAGGTTTGCAGTTTCCTTCACTAATGATGTGTACTGCTTCATTCAGAAGAGTAGGATTAATTGATTGTTTATGTATTTGTTCCTTTCACATCCAGTTTAACAAGCCTAAAGGAAGTGTAAGTTGTATCACATCTATGGAAAATATTACACACACATAATAGATTGAAAAAATACCTAATGTGTCATTCCATTTTATGCTCAGGCAGCATGATTTTGCTGTTGCAACATACCAGGATGAGGTGACACTTTAATGACAATATTTTGGGCACATTTTCTCATCTGTGTTGTCAAACTTGAAAATAATTTGCTGTAAAAAAGGTTCCAAAAAGTGACAGAAGGCCATTATGGCTACCAAACTAAGTGCTGGAAGGTGTTTCAATGCATTCCATTATGCTTGAGCTCTGGTTCTAAGAAGCTCATTTGTGGCTAGTATGTTTAAAAACTTAGTGGTTTTTCCTTGTTCATCTGAACATGTTGAATGCACTCTTATATACATACCATGGGGAAAATTAATAGGCTTAAGAAACTTTTTTTGTAAAAGTAATTCTTAGGTTGTCATCTGTGAATTTTTACAGGAAGTTGTAAAATAACCTGCAATCTGAATATGATAAATGTTGACTGAACTTGACTAATGATAGTTAATGCTTATCTACTTTTGTCATTTGTTTAAATGCATCTTTGGACTGATCAAGCTCATACTCTACCTCTGTCTGAAGTTAATGTAAGTAAGTTTATTAAATTGACAGTGTAAAAGGTAGCAAATAAACATTTATGTGTGACAAAACGAGTAAACCGTAAGTACAATCTAAACTCTTAAGGTTAGATGTAATTTGGTACAGGATAACCAACAAAGGTAGCTGTTACATGTGGTTTAAAATCTATGAACTTAAAATATTACATTAATTGATCAGGATATATAGATCTAGTTTTTTCTTTATTAAAATAATGAGTTACTCTTACACATATTTGAATACTTTTCTGAAAGTTACAATATCCTTTGGACAAAATTCCCTTGAACTTTGTATAATACAGTTTTATACTTGTTGCATAATAGTCTGTATCTCGGACATTTTCTGAAATAATAAGATGGCCAACTATTGATCATCATTTAAACCAATGATATATTATACTGTACCTCAAATTGTTCTAAAGTATTATTGTTTGGTTGGAATCACTGAGGTCCATTCATTGTTCAGTTGACTTAGATTGTATTTGCTAAAGACATCTATTGTTACCCTCTGTAGACAGTAATTTTGTGTTTAGTACAAGTGCATTGCAAGTTATACACATTTTTTTTTTTTGTTTGTTTTAAATACTGTAAGGAAAGTATCCAGTTTTTGTGGACAAGACTGAGTACCGTAACTCTAATCCAGAACATTTGATACACAAAGTTGAGCTCAAATGAAATGAAATATTGTCCAAATACCAATAATTATTGGAAAAATGTGACTTTACTCAGAACTTTTTCATTTGACTAGCATTTTGATTCACTGTAAGTTTTGAATAAATTGAGTGGGACATAAGTTTTATAATGGCAAATAATACAATGTAAATATCCTGTTAGTAATGTAAGTAGGCAGTGTTTGTATTTTATTTTGTTCTCATGTAAAGTGTCATCCAAAAACATAAACTTATTGAAGCAAAAAACTGTATTTGAATAACTTTTTAAATGTTTTTCTATATTCTCTAATAATAGTTTAAATACTCTTGTAATTTCTGGAATGCATAATCAATTTTGTTTTTTAAACAAAAACTAATACATTCAGCTCGGAGATATTACTACTTATAAATAATAGACAAAGTAAGATATGTGCTAAGAATTCAAACTCTGAACATGTACTATACAAATAAACATGGAGCGCAACTTCATTTCAATTTTCATTTACACTAGAATAGTACATTATTTGCTGGTTAATGACAACAGATGTCGTGTGGCATTCAAAGAATATTTTATATTTCAGCTTGACATTACCTTTAATGAAGTATTTTGTAAAGTAAAAAAAACGTTCATGAAAACATTTACAAATGGTGAGATGTTATTTGCATCTTGATACTTTATTATTAATTATTGTGCTCTTTAGAATTTATATCTATAATAAAATTTGTTTCTGGTAAGAGTTTTGTTAGTTTTATTAAATACAAATAATACAACTGTTTGTGAACTTCAAACACATTTTTTTCTAACCATTCTTCAGATGCTCCTACTTCAGCTTATGCTTGGCCAAACTGCTACTTACCAGTTGGAGCAAAGACACGGTTTACTCCAGAGCCCATCAAGTTGTACTCACTGGCCTCAAAAGTTCCTGATTTAGAAGCTGCAGGCCCTCAGATTAGTCAGAGTAGGTCATTTCAAAACCTTTCATTAATTATGATTCAAAAAATAATTAAAAAGCAATTTGTTAAAAAAGATATCTCACTCACAGGCCTGAGAGGGACAGTTGGCAATGAAGTATTTACTGATTATTAAAAATGTGGCAGTTGAGTGAAGCATTTGGTACTGCCAACCATTACTAAAAATTTCATCTTTGTGTTTTTCAAAATAAATTAAAGGATTTTATGAGATATCATTGAATCCACAAGGTGAACACAAAAACTGCTTTGGAAGATCTTGACCTTCCATACCATTTTTGAAAAGATGAATAAATTACAAGTATAATACACTTATTCAGGAAGTGACTGAAAAGATATTTCTTGTGATGTGTAGAAGTTGTAATAACCTTGATTGTAGTTTTAACTTTTGGCTCTTTAAAGATGATTTGAAATAATTTCATTGTGTTTAAGATTTTTTTGAATGACCAGTAGATCATATATAAAAGAATAGAGATAAAATATGATATATTTTGATTTTATTGAACTTTTCCTTTTATTTACAAGCTGAAGATAGTCTATCTAATTATGTTGGTTGTGCTATCACTGTATGTGTAAAAGTGTTGATATTCACTTCTCTAGGATTAACTTGTAAATAACTGTTTAGTCTTCTTTTGAAGTGGTTTTAGGCAGTGTGTTCAACATTTGGATAGTTTTTTTATGGACTTGTGTCATTTTCTTGATTTTAAGACAGTGAGGTGGGATTCATACCGAGTACTATGTTTTAATCTAAAAATAAAGAAAAATGACACAAGTCATGGAAAATTTTGTCCAGATATTAATTGTTGCATATGAAAAAATGTGTGCTGTATGAGTTCATATTTATGAATACACCATGTGTTAGTTTAGTGTGTATGTATATATATATATACACACACACACACGTCAAATTTCTCTAAACATTATAGTTGAAATATTTCATTTATGTTTCTCAAAAAAAAACAAAAACATGCCAATTTGTTTTAAAACTAAACTTTGAGCTTTACTATTGCTCTACATCTTTCACAGAAATCTTCTGTTTTGGGTCCCAATGATTCTTTTCTTGTAACAAAAAGGATATTATGTATATTTTATAGTTCTCTCTCTCTCTCATATATATATAAAATGGACAATACACTACTTTGGGCATATAATTAGATCCTGATGAGTAATAACATTGAATCAAGTATATATGCACCCAATGCTTGGTATTGATGCCACACAAAAATATAGCTAATACAAAGGAAACAAACAAGTACAAAAGAAATTTTTTAATTTTATAAAGATAAGTAGGGAACAATATATAAGTAACCTAGTAATACAGAAAGTTTTAATGCTACAAAAAGTATTAAAACAAGAGAGTCAAAACTGCAAAAACTGAGTTACTTTTATCTCTACTTTGGCTCAGACTAACATAATTACAATGATTTGCCTAAGCAGGGATAAAATTGTTTAAATTTTAAGTAACCAAGTTTTCGTAGTTTCAACTTTCTTGTTTCAATACTTTTTGGAACATTAAAACTTTCTATATTACTATAACTAAAGTTCATCATTTTTTCTGTATGCTTATCTGAAAAAGTACACTTACTTAAATGAAACTTCATTGAAATAGTGAAATTTTGATTCACTCCATAAACACACATATATATATATATATATATAGTGATTTAGGCAGCATTATAATTACAATAAGCTTTAGTTTTGCTCGGTCAATACTGCGAAATAGTCATTGTTAATACTTTGATATTTTAAAGATGGTTTGAAATGGGCGATTTTTATAGCTGCCATTTTGTTTCATTATGATCCCTACTACTATTAAGTACTACCATACGTAATAATTATAGTTACACTTAAGCAAGCTCTTAATATTATCTCGGAGCATAGCATGTCTTAAACTCAGGCTAACAAATAGGTGGCCTGCAATGAAATTTTTTGGCACACTGAAACTTAGCGATAATGAGGAAAAGTTTTGGAAAAACATAAATGGATATAAGAATTTATGTTTCTAGAAAATTGTTTTCCATTGCCACAAAAACATACTCTTTACATTGGAGACATGGGTGCACTATAAGAATGATGTTCAAATCATGCAGTTTCATGAGATAAAATAGCCTAAGAGTTAGTTACAGGTGCTGTTGACTAGCAGTTTTCCCTCTAGACTTTCAGTCTGTAATTAAGGATGGTTATATGTATATTAGAATAAATAGATATGTTTTGTGAAAAGTGTCTATTAATTAAATATAAAATATTTAACTTTATAACACTTAGAGAACTTTGACCTTTGAACTATGTGTTTCTACACATGATAAAACCTAGCATTAGTTTGACAGGAATTATAATTACAATTAAGTATGGCCAAATTTATAAATTTTCTTTTATTCAATGGATTATTAACTTATGTTATTTTCTTACTAACATATAAACTGCTCATTAGCTTCGCATGAAAATTCTAAACAACAACTTTTAATAAACATTTCAGTTATAAGTGCTTTCATTAAAACATTAAGGCATTTTCACTTAAAAATTTACAATTGTATCAGTTAAAGAATTTAATTTTTAAATTTTGTTACAAGTTCCAGACTTGGTAATTTTCCTGATGCTAACTGTTATCTTAAATTATGTAACAAGTTTTCGAAGACTTGAAATGTAATTTTTTATGCACTAAAAATTGCTACTAAACCATCATGAAGGTCAGTAAAATGCTAGTCTTGTACTAATATTCAAAATTGAACAAAAATTCACAACTGGCTCATTGTTTTGTTCCAGATTAACATAAAATATTTGTACTTGAACATGGAGGTATTGCACACATGAATATCAAATTAGATCAGCTAGAAATTATAGAAATGCATATGTTAAGGATTAGGTCAAGTTTAAGATTTTATTGGGAATGATTTAATGAAATAGATGATAACAATATCTCTTAAGATGAAGGGTTCTTAAGGAAATTTTTGATTTCCTAGGTCTGCACATAGTCATATACTGAAAAATTAGATCCTAAAACCACAGTACTTTTAACCAATGTTTTTGTTAAGGTTAAATAAAGAAATTGAAATGACTTGAAAGTACTAAGATATAAAACATTAAACAAAAAATATAATAAATGGGTTGAACATATCAAAAGTCAAGCTGTATTTTTTAACATTTTAGATTTTAATTACAATTATACTATGTTTCTGCAGATGATAAAATTCCTAATTCAGTAAAGTGCTTTACCTACTCTATTGTACTTGTCACTTTCTTGTATATATTAAATCATGTATTTTTATACACTTAATTGAAGTGTCTTTTTTAAGTTATTTTTTAGCATTTTGTAATCTGAGTTTTAAGAACAATGTATACCTAGAAGTGATGGATAATAATGTGTTTTATGTTGTTTACTTTAGAAGGGGAAGCAATAATCAGACAAGCTCTTAGTTTCTCATGCTCAGCATTGGTGTCTTGTGAAAAGCAGCTGAACTGTTTAGATAGAGAAGGTGGGGATGGTGACTGTGGATCAACACTGTGTAAAGGAGCTCGGGGTTTGTGAAGTTCTTTCATGTTTAAAGAACTAAAAGTTTGTTATATCATTTGATGTATTATGCTTACTAGTTATGCTGACTGTTTAACACACAATTTTTTTTTCATAATTATTTTTTTTCACACAACTTGTACTTGAATTATAATTGTTAGCCATAAACCAGCAATTAAAGTGTTGTAAGTGTAAGTTATGTAAAAGAATAGCTTAAAATTATATCCTAACAAATGTGTTCTATCCATTTATACATGTAAAATAGTTTTCATGAACATAATTTCACCACTTATTAATTCTGTGTTCTGGGGCCCGCAGTGCCACAGCACTGCAGACTTATACGGCTAGAAACCGGGTTTTGATACCTGTGGTGGACAGAGCACAGATAGTCCTTTGTATAGCTTTGTGCTTAATAACAAACAACAACAACTGTGTTCTGGGATCGTTAAATAAACAGAAACAAAAGTTAAGCTACTAAAAACATGTGGTAATAAATCAGGTAATGATGGAAAAACAACTGGTGTGGTTGAACAGTGTTAAACATATTAGAATACATCTGATATTGTTTTGTATCTAAGCAGATCTTTCTGTTTTATAGTTAAACATTTGTTTTTATGATCATTATTACAGATATAGTGATAAGTTTTTCATATTTGCTGTACTGTTAAAACAGCTGCTACAATGAGATTTAATAGAAAGACATACTAATGGTTGCTAGTAAAGCTTTGTTCTAAATGTAAAAAATTCCTAACTTTTTTTCCCCGAGGTATTTCTATGGACAATTAAAATATGTTAAACTATTCAACGAATATAAGAAAGAAAAAAAAAAACAGTAGTAAAAAATATTAAAAATGCACATCTTTAAAGACATTTTTGTAGCAGTTTTCAAGTCAAATTCCTTCTGTATTAGCTTTAGATATTGGTAAATGGATATTATTTTGCTGAGCTACCTATCACACTTCTGTACTTAGCTAAATTAATAGATTGTTTATTTTCTAATCTGCTCTTTTTAGCAATACTGGACCTTCTAGAAAAGGGTCTTGAACTATCCTATCCTTCTCAGTTGCTTCTAACTCTTGGTAGTGTGGTAGAGAGAAGCATGGGGGGAACATCTGGAGCTATTTATAGCTTGTTCTTCACTGGTGCTGCCAAAGCTTTTATTGATCAGTGCACAGCTAACACTTGGTGTTATGCAGTGGAACTTGGTATGCAGGCTATAATGAAATATAGCGGAGCAGAACCTGGTGATCGTACAATGGTAATTTTTTATTGTTTTCGTTGATGCTAGAAATTATGGGCAATACATTGAATTGTAAAATATGATTGATATAAGTTAGAATATTGTAGTTAGTGCTTTATTGGGTATAAAGTTTTAAACATCTTCTACTTGTAAATTATTTTCAAATTATCTATTGTGATATTGACTAAGTTTTAATGTCATAGTCAATGTTATTTAGTTAAAACATGGAAAATATGGCTTTTGGATAATTTAGAGACTATTAAAGGAAATACAGAAATAGCCATAAGTATTATCTCTCTTTTTTAGTTGTCGAAACTAGCTTAGTTTATCAAAACTTATTTGTAATTTTGTATTTATTTTGTGGGTATGCTGCACTATTTTTTATTCTTGTTATTTAGTTTTCAAAACTTTTTGCATGTGAATCATTGTGATTGTGACTGTTAGTTTTGTTACTGTTAACCAGTAGTAGTTCCTTTATACTCAAAATGTGAACATTAAATTTTCAGTATATGTTTCATAATGATTAACCATATATATTTTTGATACATGTAGCTTTAATTTTGCTGTATAAATGAAGAGGTATTTATGATCTGTGTTAACTTTCTTAGTAAATTACTGCATGAATGTTTAAACCACCCCTCTGATTTTGCAAATTACTGCATGAATGTTTAAACCACCCCTCTGATTTTGCAAATTACTGCATGAATGTTTAAACCACCCCTCTGATTTTGCAAATTACTGCATGAATGTTTAAACCACCCCTCTGATTTTGCAAATTACTGCCACAAGAAACCAATAGTCATTGTTTTACTTTACACAGGACAATATTCTCCTAATAAATAGAAAGCCATAAGTGCATTATAATAGTGACAGTCAAATCCCACCATTTTGTTTGACAAGAGTAGTCCAAGAATTATTGGTGGGTGGTGTTGACTAGCTTCCTGTCCTCTAGTCAATGATTTTAAAGTTAAGGATAGCCCTTGTGTAGCTTTGTGAAAATTCCTACAAACACTTATATCATGCACAGATAATTATTTCGTAACCTTTTTTAATCCTTGATACAAAAGATCATGTTACTACCAAACATGAAATAGTTTCTGGTTATGGTGCTATGGTGCATCACTTTTCAACAGGTTAATTTCTAATGGTAGTGCATCAGTTTTATACAAATCAGTTTCTTGTTATGGTACTTCATTTTTCCACATTTATTAGTTTTGAACAAATTTATTGCCAAAATTTCTTGTATTAAATATACATATATTTGGTCTTTCCTAAACTTCTAGATAAAATAAATAATTTTAACTTTGTCAGTTTTTACAATTGCTCTAAATCTAGTTTTGTTAATATTAATAATCTGGAAACTTTACACATCAACTTTATCATCATTGAATACCACTCTTGTTAGTTTTCACCAAGAGAAACTGTTAAATGTTAATAGTTTGTTTCCTGTTCAGCTTGATGCTCTATCTGCTGCTCACAGGGCATTGTCTGAAGAACTTCAGAGAAATGGCAATGATAGTTTAGAAGAATGCCTCACTGCCTTGAAAGGAGCAGCACAGGCAGCAGAAAAAGCAGCAGTGGCCACTGCAACGATGAAAGCTAAAGCTGGAAGGGCAAGTTATGTTAATGCTGACAGAGTGAACACTCCAGATCCAGGAGCACATGCTGTGGGAATATGGATGAGGGCTGTGTATGAAGCTGTTAAACAGCAAATCAGGTTGCGTACTTAATCGTAGAATAGTACATGCCATTTTTAGATATACATTTTGTTATTGTGAATTTCAGAAATATGATGAAATATTGCACTCTTTTATTTTGTGCACTATAGCTTGCAAAGATGATTATATATTTTGATATATTTTTTCTACTTTAATAAGATATTTTATGTTGAGTCAGCTCTCTATGTCCTGATGGATGCATTCCACCTCTAAGGCAAGAAATGTCACTATTAAATTTAAAGAATGAAAGAAAGTAATATTGTTGTAATTCTTTCATACATTAAAATAAAGTTGAATTGAAATGCATTTAGCAAATATGTTTTGTTTATTTAATTTTATACATAAAAATCTGTAAAAAAAATTCCAGATTTTCACTTTGCATTAACTTTGGAGAGCTCTGAACAAAGTCACAGGTGGTTGTGAATTTCCTTTATTTTTTGGCATAATATGGCACTTACAGCCGTTATGAAGAAAAGTGATAATAGTTTTGAATAAAATAGCATTGAATTGACCTTGTAACTTTAATACAAATGTAGTTTCATCAACTTTGGTTTGTCATGGGGTGATGTAATTGCCTTTATCTCAGCTTTAAGAAACCCTAGGCTACTGATATAAACACATAATGAAAGCTTTTTTTTTATTTTTTTAATTGTATATGTCAATGTGACTTCCAGTTCAGCAGAGAGAGAATAAGGTGATTAAACTTAGGTTGGTGTTATGTTGCCAGAAGAAAAGATGTGTGTGAACAATTTCCATCACAATTACATTCCTGATTCTTTTTTTAAAGCTTGCTTTATCATTTTATACTCTATTTAAATTATTATGTTGCAGTAATTAGTATGATAGAAAATGTTTTTCATGGAACAAAATGAAATAGGCTTAATTAAGCCATTTTGCCCTCAATCATATCAAGTTTCAATTCACTGAAAGTACCCTGTGTGTGGCCTTGTTTACATTAGATCTTATTGGCCTAAGTTACTGCAAAGAAAATTGTCAAAAATAAATATATAAACAAATCTAAAACTGGTTTAAAACTTATTACATGTATGAAATGTAACCTTCTTATTAACAATTAAAGTGTTTTGAGAGTTTTTGCAATGCATCTCAAAACAGTTTACATGTCATACTTAAATACTGATGTATGGTAGGATTATTTGAATACTTGGACAGTATGATTTGTGTTACATCAGAGGAAAGTTGCAATATGTTTTTTAACCATTCATTGACCAGATTATTATAACTGTCACTGATATCCTTATCATTGCTGCAAGCCTCTGACATGCTCATGTTAACACCCTCTGATGTATCCAGAGACACTGTTAATGACACATATGTCTACCCTATTTATGATTGCCATGCTTTTCAATGTAAGGTGGTCACCATAAAGTGTCATTTCATGATATAAATGTGATGTATGTTTGCTGTTAGCATTAGCAACAAAGTCTTCTAAGTCACTCTAAATGAATTCCATAAATTTCCTAACTTCTTGATGTACAGTATCAGCAGACCAAGAAACGCCAATTTGCTAAATTTGATGACTCACTGCAGAGAACATAGTTTTTATCTGGATAAGGATCCAGTGCTTTATATTTAATCTATTTCTCTGCAAAAAAAAAGATATGCCATCTTCTCATCTAACTGGTTTCTTTTGGCAGTGTCACTTGTATCAACAGTTGTAAATTAACCTGTTTTGCTCTTACACAAAACATCATAGATACCACTTTTCTACTTTACAGCACCAATGACTCATTTGAATATTTTCCTCTTTCTGTTATGCAAGTACACTTGATCCACAGTGTCATATGTTTTTACTTATGATCTTCTAAAATGTTTTGCAATCTCTTCACTGCCTTTTTTTTCCATGTCAGCTCTGCTAGTCATACAGATCTGCTAAGTATATTTAATACTGTCAAGTATATTTAATACTGTC
>NW_013665778.1:748726-749632 GCF_000517525.1 Limulus polyphemus | reverse complement strand
CAAGTATATTTAATACTGTCAAGTATATTTAATACTGTAGAATTAAGGAAAGAAATTAAGATTAAAGGAAAATAAGAGTCAAAATGAAAATCAAGAAATAAATTAATTTTATATATTAGCAACCACGGAAATGAAATTAAAAGTTTCAGAAACAATAAACGGAGTATGGAAAATACAATATGTCCAAAAAAACTGAAGAGATTTATCCCATATATAAATCAGAAGATGAAAAAACAACCCAAAGAACTGTAGAGGAATAACATTATTGAATACACTATAAATTTCTAGCAGGTATGATGGCATAGAGAGGGCTAGAAGAAAATGAGAAGATCATAAAAAATCATGCAAGTTTTAACAAAGTATATTCAACAAGGTACAATATATCCATTTTCGACACCTTAACAGAAAGTACATTACAGATAAAAAGGAAAGAAAAAAGTTTAAATTTTTTTTGTAGGCTTGAAGTTTGCATGTGATACATTAGATAGAAAAAGACTTCTCGAAGATACAAAAGATTGGCTTTAAAGGAAGAATGTTGAAAATGGTACAAAAGCTTTATGGGGAAACAGAAAATACAGTAAAGATAAAGTATTTTGGACATGGGAAGAAATTAGACAAGGTTTCCATAAAGCCTAATATTATTTAGTGTGTATGTCAATATATATATATATATATATATATATGTGTGTGTGTGTGTGTGTGTAATAAGTGATCTGGAAGGAGAGAGAGAGAAAACCTGGAAACTGGGAGAGCTCTAATTGAAAAAGTTTAGAAAAAGGTTAGATCTACTCTTTTAAAGTTTACTTATAGTGGCAGATGATATAAAAATATTATAAGAGATGAAAATATATGTAGATGGAAATAAGTTAATATTGAATATAAATAAGTCAAAAATAATGGTACTTT
>NW_013665778.1:733152-747726 GCF_000517525.1 Limulus polyphemus | reverse complement strand
AAAATAATGGTACTTTGAAATGAAAGAAGGGGAAGAAATGAGAAATGAAACAATAAAAAAAGATAGAGGTGGTAGACAAATATTTGGGATACTAGCTTACAAGTAGAAATACAAAAGTATCAGATAATGACTGTAAATGCACAGATATTTAAATGTAGCATGGAATATAAAGAAGAGGGGTGGAATGTATGATATTAAGCAGAAAATTCGGGTCTTTGACATGTTAGTTGGATTAGTTTTAATGTAAGAGGTAGAAATATGAGAATTGAATATAAAAAGAAAAGGTAGAGAAGCTGCAGAGAAGATAAATGAAATGGATAGAAATATACTAAATTTTGTATGGCAATTAGAAACGGGAAGATTGAATATGTGAATAAAAGGTATGTAGAAAGTTTGGGGATGTGTTACAGAAGTAATAAGAGTGAAGATAAAAGATGGTCAAAAATATTTTATTAGAGATAATAAGAATTGAAAATAATATGAAGTAGAAATAGAGGATTGAAATATTATTAGAAGGTGCTAAAAGTATGGAAATAATAAAGATAATTAAAGTGCAAGTATATATAAGAGCTTTACAGTAAAATATAGAATAAATAATGAGGATGAAGGCAGAACAAAATATTCAGAAGAACTGAAGTGCAATAGAATAATATACTTAGTGTATGTATTATAAAAGTAGATGTGTAATATTTTAGAGAGCTAGTAAAAAGAAAATATATTATGGACTGGATTAAGATGTGGAAATGTTCATAGAGCACATAAAAAATGGAGGAGTCTAGAAGATTGGAAATGTAAAATAAGAGCGAGACAATGGAACCTGAAAGAGAGTGTGAAAAGATTAAAATAATAATATGAATGGATTTTAAGAAACAAAAATACTTGGATGATGGTGAAAGGAAAAATAAAGAAATAGGAAAGTGATATAAAAAATTGAAATAAATAGATATTAAAAAATGTAAGTAATGATACAGAATTAAATGGAAAATGTATGTAAAACGAATTATGATAAATCTATTTTATAAAATTATGTACCCTCTCTAAGGAAAATAAACTCAATTCAATAATGTCAATATACAACGGAACTGCTTCCCGTGATGTCACACAATATTTCTATTTACCTTGCCCATCAAATTGATTTAATGTTTTTCATCGACTCTTCTTGCTGTGATTGGCCTTTGGATAGTTACGTCTGTATATCTTATATGCAACTGTCTACTGATAGGATCTTTCAGAAGGTTTTTATGAATAGCCTTTTTCGGATATTACGTTTGCATTTTATCAAATATTCCCCTTTCTTACGACATTATTGATCTTGATATGACTTTTTTTTTTATATGGATGTATACTATGCTATTTGGAAGTGACTTGACAATAATATTTTGCACATACATTTTGATGAAAGTATTCGATTCATAACATGTACACTGAAAGTGTCCATCATCATTTCTACCAATACCTTGTACGTCTTTATTCACAAGACCCAGGGTTTTTGGTTTCCTGTAAGTTGCGTCTCATTCGTTGACAAGGAAGGTTATGGTTGCCAGAAGTAACGTGAAGATAACATACTTCATGACTGAAATAATTTACGTCAGTATGAAGAACGTCAGCCGTAACACACGATTTTTTTACCACAGCATTAGCATTCTGAAAAAAAGTAACTAGAAGTGAAAACCGAAAAATTGTTCCAAGGGAATAGTATCGCCGCCACTGTGAACAAGTCATGGGAGTAAGCGAAAAATCAAAATGGCTTCCAAATCACCGTATTGAAGAATGTTTATTTTACCATAAAGTGGTCAATGAAAGGGCCTGGATAACTGCATACAGGGTTCGGATAGGTCATGAAATTCTTGGAAAGTCATGAAACTTTGTATACATTCTTCTTTGGTGGAAATTGTGAGAAAATCAATGGTTTTTAACAGGAAGTCAAGGAAAAAGCTTTGAAAGTCTAGCCCCATCACTCCCACGTCCCGTTTTTACTGACGACAAGCTGTATCACTGTGTTTAATTCAGTTTTGTGAAAAACTATCTTTAGAAAATATGACTCGTAAAATGGGGAAACACGCTGATTTCTAACACTAATATCTAGCAGGTTTTGAACTTGTGTACCACCGTCTTCAGGCAAACTGCTGTCATATGACTGCTGTTGGAATTACATTGTTAACGACAAAACCAACTAAAGTCTTGTTTGGCAATGATTATAAATTTAAGCAAATGTTGATAGGATGAAGAAAATGAACGTTTCAGAAGTTTTCTAATTCCATCTTGAGTATAAACACTTCAAAATAATTTAAAATGTTTACAGCCTAAGTTCCTCAGTTATTTTCAAAAATTTGTCAATGAAGAGAGAGAGGGAAATCCAAATGGCAACAATATAATAAAATGAATGTCATGAACCTAAACGTAGTGCATGATATATTCTAATATTCATCATTAAAGACAGTTTGTCATCTTATACGTAATAATACAGGCCATGATATTTTGAGCGAAATTTTGGCCACTAGTACTGAATATATTTCGGGGACAATCTTTTGTTTTGTAAAGGATATCCAAAACTGTAAAACCCTGTATTATTATTATTACTATATATATTATTGCTATTATCTGTCTTTGCGTTTTTGTTAGTTGTTTTTTATTTCGGATCTAAATTCAATACAATTCTAAAAAGAAATGTTTCATAATTTTCCTCTTAATGTAAATAAAATAATGACCTACCTCTCTTATGGAGATATAGGTCGCTATTTTATTTACATTAACAGAATGTCCCGTAATTAAACTCCAGTTTGCGTTAAATAAAGTTAAGATATACAATGATTTATTATTTACAATCATTACACTCTGTGATTATCTATAACTATGACAGCACCCTTGACAACAAATAAAATTATTGAAAAATGTTATTGTTTTAAATGTGGGTATGTATTATCGTACAGGAAAAGGTAAGTTGTACACCACTTTTAAATATGAATGTTCTATTGACCCACGACATTTCTAACCATTTTAAAAGTTCATAGTTAGAAGGAATCGCAGCAGTAACCTAGGAAAGCATTTTAAATAATGGATTACAATTGTATGGAAAACCCACGAGATATTCAACGTTGTTAATGCGAGTTCGAATCTTTCGTTACCTTGTTGCTCTGTTAGCATAGTGACGTGTCGTGATGTATGTTCAGTAGCTAATCAGGTCAAAGTTGACTCGTCCTATTAGTATGTTGAAATACTATGTTCAGTGAATATTTAGTTTAAGGTTACGCACTAGAGGAGTTAAGCTTCTGCTAAAGCACAGCATTTGTTTTATCACTTGTTATCAAACTGAAGTTTTGAAAAGTTGAAGCGTGTACTTAGCGGATTAAATTGTGAATAATTCGTTAGTGCTTTGTTCAGTAACGCGTGATCATTTAGAACTTCTTTTAACAGCTTGTTTCATTGTATGTTGTTTATTGAATAACTATTTTTTCGAAAGTTCGGGGTGTTACTGTTATTCGTCTTGTACAGTCATTACTGCATTTTTTTTATAAAATATAATAAAACACTAATTATTTGAATTTCGTTTAGATCACGTTTTGTAGAAATCAGCAAATTAGTGCTTGAAAATGAGTTTGATGTTGGAAAGTCCTTTTTTTTTTCTATTAGCCTGTGCGAACCATTTATATAGTAACCATAAAGCATCTAACTGTTTTAAAAAACGTAATAAAATCAAATGTCTGCTGGTGAAGCATTTTTAATATAAATGGGATCAAAAAGTAATGAATTCATGAGAATCCCAAAGATCGGTTTATGGCCAAGTTTGGTGAATCTGCGATGTCTATAGCTCAGTCTGAAGCGTATAAAGGAGCAAGCCTTGCCATGGCAACAGGACTACATTGCAATGTGACAACAACGTATTGGAAAAAATCCCTAGGCCAATACATGAACATACGAAATATCAAAAACATGTAACAAAATAAATAAAATGCTTAATATTAAGGACAAATGAAACGTCGCTCTAAGTAGAAAACTTAAGACAAATATATATATATATATACCTATTTCTCGCTTCAACACTAAACCGCCCGTCAATCACATGCAGGTAGTGATGTCTCCATTTGTAAGATAATATTAATAAATCATTTCCAAAGACAGGAAGAATATTTATTTAGTTTTATTATTATTTCACTGTAGACCGCAAAAACTGCAGTGTTGTGAAGTGGAATAGTCCATTAGGCAAACTACCTGGTAAGTATAATAAATAAAGAGACACTATACAGCTATAGTACAAAACAGCCTTTCGAAGATGCCAAAATAAGAAGCACTAATTTCAACAATTGTGATAAACAACGTAGTTTGACTTGATACGGGTATCGGACTTTTGTTGTTGATATTCGTTCTACACATACCACTTTGTTTTATTACAGATAACATTTGTGTGATCGTGTTCTTGATACAGATAACTGTTCTACACTTTTTTTTTCTATATCTTCTTATCACATAGATATTCTGCAGTAGACACACCCACACACAGATACCACATCGCTTGCTTAGTTATACAGTTATCTATAACTGTATCTAGTTATATAGATACAAAAAAGATGATTTTATGAGTTATTTTCTAATATCAGGCTTATATACATAATTGTTTACATAACTGCCAAATAATAAAAGTAAGGTTAATTCCGTGTTAAATGGGAAAATTGTTAATAAATTTTTTTGAAAGACTTGGTACAATACTAGTTACCTTTATACTGCTACTGCTTGAGTCTTATCTACGAAACAATTCATTGGGATTTGGCACAATACTGTGTTGACTTCATGCATCGTTCTCGAATATTTCATGTAATAAAAAAAATTAGTTTTAAAGTAAGATTTTTAACTGAATATTTTCTATGAGCAGGTGGAAAGGATAATTGCAACACAAGAACCAATCAGTTTTTGGTTAAAGCCAAATACATTGCAGATTTACGTCATCTTATCTTCAGATCTCACGTAAAGCAGAAAGGTGTTGGTCAGAGGATCATGTTTCCTAGTAGCTTTGATATGGTTTTTCAATTGTGTACTTAAATAACTTTAAACTACATAAAATAATTTTTTGAGATGTGTGTATTCAGAATTTACAATACTTTTGTTAACAAAATAAACAAAAAAAAATTTCATAATTTGAAATTTCTGGCTCCCACTGTATTGTTCCAAACTAGATTATATTGCCAGGGCTTGAAATTATATTTATGATCACACAAAACTTTTAGGTCTATTGAAAGAAATAATGAAAACGAGATGGATCAATGGAATGAATGTTCCATTAATTCCAGAATATATAAGAAAATGTTTGGGCCTACATCATGCAGCAGATGATTTACCGACTAAAGATTCAGAAAAACTTTATTTGACTAATGTTTCAGTTTAAGTCTTCCTTCTTCTGAGTAGAGCGTTTTATAGCAATAATACGTTTTAGTAGCTAGAACAAACAGATGCTCCAGTATTCCCAACATTATAAAAACTAATGTTAGTTTTATTGTCCGCAAGGAAATATTCCTTGCTTTTCACCTTCATAAATTAGATTTAGTTTCTAAAATATAATTTTTTTGAAAGTAAACTGATCCCAGATATTCCTTAAACGTGTAGAGCTGCTTCAAGGTAATTGAGAGAAATATTGTTGTGTGGTTGAACAAACTTGTGATTATAAAATTAAGTTACCATGTATCGTGGTTGGTGCAACCAAAAAAAACATTGCATGGTAATTTGATTTTATAACTTTTGCATGAATTGGCTACATAAAAGTTTAAAATTGAGATATAACCTTTGCAAAAATAATCATGCTAGAAAAATGAATGCGTTGAGATTCAGACTACAAGGTATACAAAAAGTCGATTGTCTTAGGTTATTTGTTTACTGATATGCCCCCCCCTCCCCATGGCACAGTGGCATGTCTAAGGATTTCTAACGCTAGAAACCGGGTTTCGATACTCATGGTGGGCAGAGAGCAGATAGCCTATTGTGTTGCTTTGTGCTTAACTCTAAACAAACAAACTACTGATATGCTGAATATACTTGATACAGTACTGAAGGCGTTATATCCATATCACCTCTGCACATTTATCAATGCTCTGTGCCATTATCTAAAAACATTGCAAAGAAACAAGAAAATGAATATTAATTTCCTCAATGGCAATCACCATTCCAAACACTGTAAACAATCTAAGTTTGGGTAATTTTAAATCAAAAACGTATATAGAATCAAGAGTATAGTACTGTATGTGTGAAGTGTTGAAGAAAATTAACAAACGTATTGAAACTGTACGAGAGTTTTCTTAAATATCGTAATCCATTTTATCCACGCCAGCTTTATCTAAATTTGGAAGCGACTATTTTTAAAGTTTCCATGTAGATGTTATTAAATTTTCAAAAATTTTGTTTTGGATGGAGGCTATTTGCGTAGCTTACGGGAAGGACAATTGGCTCATTTTGTCTAATAAGCTTTGCTTGGGCCTGACATGCCAGGTGGTTAGGGCGCTCGACTCGCAATCTGAGGGTCGCGGCTTCGAATCCCCGTCCTACCAAACATCCTTGCCCTTTCAGCCGTGGAAGCGTTATAATGTGACGGTCAATCCCACTATTCGTTGGTAAAAGAGTAGCCCAAGAGTTGGCAGTGGGTGGTGATGACTAACTGCCTTCCCTCTAGTATTTCACTGCTAAATTAGGGACGGCTAGTGCAGATAGCCCTTGTGTAGCTTTGCGCGAAATTCAAAACCAACAAACAGTTTTTCTTGAATCTGAAAAAAATTTCAGAACTTGTAATTATTTTCTGTAACAAGTTCGCACAGTCCTCCCCCTCCTCCTCTTTCCGGCATGTATTTCCTTTGTGTAACATTTGCCTTACTCTAAACACGTTACATTTGCCTTATTTTAAACACGTTACATAGTTAATGAGTACGAGGACGATCTTAGCTATGTATTTTTCTTCATTCCATTTAGCACCATCTAAAAACATCAGCACCAGCACCTTTCTTGATATAAACAAGTAGGTTTAACTATTGTGGGGGGGTCCTATGGACAGGGTGCACAATCAGGGATAATTGGAAACGACGGAGAATTAATCAACCGGATGCATCAACCAGCATATTGTAAATAATTCACATATATTTGTTGTATAATTTATAATTAATTAACTTAGGTAAAACTGAATGCACAATAGAAATAATAATTGTTATAATAATAAAAGATACCCTTCATAATTAATGAAAAAATCAAAGTTATGAAGAATACATAAGTCGCTATTTTAAGAAACTTATCTAATGTCTTCACTGCATCTGTTCTGCAATGTAACAGTTCTTTTTGAGGTTAAATGAAACGTTATGTGAAATCGTCAGATTGGAGGATTTATTGTTATATTTGTTGTGGTCGATCTTTCCGAAATATCCCTTAAGACCATAGTGAAGAAAGCGTTCAGACGGACTTACGTCACCAAATACAACCTGAGATATGGATATTTTTCATGATGAAGTTGTTAAAGTTTTCTACCATACATTCATGATTTTATTCTTTTTTATTACTTTCTTATTCATAGAATCTGAAATATGTTCTGAATTGTACTTTCGTTTATGAGAAGTGATTAATTTAGTTAACTGTTGTGTATCAATTAATAATTTCGAAAACACCTTTTCTGAAAAAGTTATATAAAAGCAATTTTAATTCATTTGTAGCATTACTAGACACGCTGTTATAAATATTGTCAATACTGACATGGTAATGCATAATTTTTAAAATTCCACACTTTTTTTCGTTATAAAGCGAAACATCTCAGTAATTTGATTTGAATATATATATATATATCTTATCTATTCTCGTTCGTATCATTTGTTGTTGGCTTGGCATGGTCTGGTCGTTAGAGCGCTCTCGTAATCTGTAGGTCGCGGGGTTGAATCTCGTCGTTGAACATTCTCGCCTTTTCAGCCATGGGGATGTAATGTGACGGTCAATTCCACTTTTTCTTTGTTTGCTGTGTTTAGAAAGTAAGTCCCGGAGGTTGTTGTTTTCATTTTCGACAAATTCTGAACTTGTGTATAAGACATATTTGCAAATGCTTACAAACGTTTTAGTTTACTTATATGGACAGGAATATATATCGCTCGTAGTAATAGTTCTTAGTTATTATCCTCGCTCTGTGAGGGTATTGCAATCGGGTCCGTGTGTGTGTATCTGTGGTTTCGCACTCGTATCTCGAAAATTAATAGACCTATGTACACGAACATTTTATACAAGATAGGAAGTCAGTATGGGATAGTCCTCCCCAGATTTGGTCTCGATCCAAATCCGGATCCTGGATCACTTTGAAGTATTTTTGATAATGGGGAGATAGGGCATTTTCGCGGTTTTGCGTTAATAACTCATGAGCACATTAAGGTTGAGACTCCTCGTCATACTACAAAAAATGATCCGGATCGTTGATCATTCTGGATCTGAAAAGGATTTTCCGAGTTTCGAATGTGAAATTTTACGTTATCCATTATAAATGCATGCAATCTCGAAAAAGAGCGTCGGGGCGAAGGTATGCAATCTGTGTGATTGCTCTTGTTTCCACTACGTTGATTTGTTCCTTACGGCATAGCTGCGCACAATTGAGTTCTCTCAATATCTTATTGTCATTTTTCATCGAGACGTCTTAGTTTTTAGACTAGAACAGTCGGAAATAAAGCGTTTTGGAATTTAGAATTTTTGTTTGACCTTTCTCTTGACTTTAATGAGTTTGTTCATTTATTCAGATTTACTTTCTATTTTCACTGGAAAAATCTTGTCCTGTGAAGATTGCATTATTGAACCTTAAAGAACGCGGGTTCGTGTACATCAATTGTTCAGGAGTACTAATTCTAAAGCCGGCGTTGACAAATCGTTCGTCCTAAAGAAACCATGCAATTTCTCGTAATTTCTTTACAGAGATTCATTATATATATATAAGTTCTAATTTTCCTTCGACCAGATTAGAACTTCGAAGCTTCAGGCTACAGAAAGTTCCAGCAGCATAACGTAGTTAATTAGGCATGTAATTAGCTATTGTAACTTCCATTTTTCATCAGACATTCTAAGATGCCATGTGATTTCCGTGCACTTATTTACACAGTCTGCATTTACCTTCCTACATGGGTACATAACGTCATTTGATCATTCAACTTCCTAATAAACTAGCATTCTAGAAGTATATTCACTTGCACGAAGTTAGAAAGTTGAATAAAAGTATTTAGGGGTGGGTGGGAATAGCAACTTTTTGTGCTTAAATGTGTAACAAATGAAACCGAAAAATAAATCTTTCCTTGCTTCCAGCATTTCATAAATATAGCTCATACATATAAATATATATATACACACACAAAATTTATAAACAGAATAACTTTGCACAAATCTAAATAAATTGTAAAAGCAGTTAACCAGTCTTTAAAAATACGTTTATTTCTCATTTTAATTTTCGTTCGTGCTTTTTTTTTGTTTAATGATATAACTTTTCAGCCTAATAAAGTCGGGCGGGGTTCAAATTATTGCATGGCCAGACTGTGAATCCGAGGGTTCTTGGTTCTTCTTCTATTGTCGCTAAAACTCACTCTGTACTTTGGAGTCTTCTTGGTGATAAAAATTACGATCGTATTCCACTGTTTGGTGAGAAAAGAGAAATCCCAGGGTTGGCAGTAAGTACTGTTGACTAGCTACCCTCCCTTTAGACTATCAGTTCAAAATTACGAACGGTTATGCGTTTGTAGCCTTGTGTAGATTTGCTTGAAAATTTTAAAGAAACACAAAACCAATTCAGCCTTGCGAATCATCATACCAGTGCACACGTTTGAGTCTAGTGCAAACTATCACTTGTCTGTTAAGAGCCCCATTTAGTCATTACATGTATCATAAGCCCAATGAAGTTAGCGTGATCCCTAACGATTTGTTTTTGTCCTAACTTTGTATTTAATATGGGAAACCAATATCAATTATCTGCACTGTTTGTATACTCTTATAATTAACGCAGAGAAAACGAGTGAAAGGTGACTGAAAAGATGAGATAACTGAAAAAAAAATCGGTGTTGCTTATTTTATAATTACCAGTTTTATTTATATGTATCAAACTTACATAATCCTGTTTATAGGAAGGAAATGTAAGTAGTTCTAAGAACTTACAGTAGGGTTGTGGCGATCGAATATCAATCACTGTAGTGATTGGTAGTAGTCTATACAAACACCCGGGTGTTATTATGAGCTATTTGTTTTTTTATTTTTCAACAAATATTAATTACAGAATAGTGTATATCCTATGTTTCAGCTGCTAATCTGCTGCTATTTTCATGGAAGTCCTGAGAAAGGCTTTTTTATGTTGTGGCATGAGCTGGGGTTCAATCCTCGGTCTTGTTCTTAAGAAGGCAGGTGTGCCATCCTCTCAGCCCTCACCCCACTGGGGCTTCGATAAGATATATCAATGGTTTCAAAAGGGAAGTATTCAGGCTTTGCTGACTTCTATGCTAGGTTGGCTTAGTATGTCATCAGTACGATTGATGTAGGATGCTTATTTTTATGTTTCTAGTGCGTGTGTGTGTTCGTATTCCATTTCTTTTAGTGCTACTCCATTTTATTGTGTATATGGTCCTCTTTCTGACATAAGCCTTTGAAGCTAGATCAGCATTATACATAAAGAGTTTTATGTTTCTATTGTTATTCTGAAATTTGAGTTCTGTTTAATATTTTTTTCTAGGGTATTCTTATTGTGAGGTGGTTTCTACAGACTATTCTGAATTTATACTGCTTGCATATCTTTTGGATGTTTCAGAAATTTTTGACATGGGATTTGACCGCATGTCTTTACATCTATCTATTCCTGCTTTTTATTGGTATTTTATTTTTTTATCAAGTGTCCAAGATATCAATTGTCGAGGACGGTCGTAGCTATGTGTGTTTCTTCATTTTCCTTAGCATCATCAAAAAACACCAGCGCTTTTTCTATATTAATGAGTAGGTTTAACATATTTTTTAACAATAATACCCAGGATCAAATGCTGACTTCTGCCACCACATAGAGTTTTTCTCATGACTTCTCGAAAACAGCAACAGATTACCAGCTAAAACGTAGGATATAATAATAATAATATGATAAAAAAATATAGGCTACTAACCATACCAACGTTAAGTAGTCCTAATTTTAGGAAGAAAACGCATAACTACTTATAATAAGAAAACATGTAGAGTTTGAGTTTTAATAAAGAAACATTCACAATTGTTTGCTGTAAAGTATAATATACGTGCACGAAGACACAAAATTCTATGTGTAGGAACTTTTAAAATGGAGAATCTAATTGGTGGAAGTTAACTTCTTTCGTTGTTCTTAAAAGGATGTTGGACCGACGTTTAACTCCGTTTTCCTTGGCACAACCGTGTGAGAATACCTTCACATTCTTCCTGTTAGAGATGGCAGTCCATCGCAGATTAGCTCCAGCTATTATCTAGTACCTCTTTACAGCTGGATAGACTGAAGTAAATTTTAGATAAAGTGTCTCGCTTAAGAATACAATAACTAGGCACAAGTAAAATTCGAACACACAACCTTTCAATTAGCAGTCAAAAGCGCTAGGCCACTCCGCCCCAGTTGTGGGAGGTGTGTGTTTTTCTTATAGCAAAGTCACATCGGGCTATCTGCTGTGTCTACGGAGGAGAATCGAACCCCTGATTTAAGCGTTGTAAATCTGTAGACCTACCGCTGTCCCAGCAGGTGACAGTCGTGGGAGGAAAATATACAATGTCCCACTTGTAGGAAGTTACTGGTTAACGCGTAGGAAAGGAACCTACAAAGCACTACTTGTAGAAACTAACACACAAAGAGTCCTTCTTGTGGGGAGGGAACCTACAAAACACTACTTGTAGGAACTAATACACAAAAGTCTTTCTTGTAGGGAGGGAACCTACAAAACACTACTTGTATGTACTAATACACAAGAGTCCTTCTTGTGGGAAGGGAACCTACAAAATACTACTTGTAGGTACTAATATACAAGAGTCCTTCTTGTGGGGAGGGAACCTACAAAACACTACTTGTAGGAACTAACACACAAGAGTCTTTCTTGTGGGGAGGGAACCTACAACACACTACTTGAAGGAACTAACAAACAAGAATGCTTGTAGGGAGGAAACCTACAGAACACTACTTGTAGAAACTAAGAAACAAGAATCCTTCATTGGGAGAAAGGAACCTACACAGTGTTACTCTATATGTATAGAGCCCTTCTTGTGGAAGAGGAACCCACAAAGCAATACTAGTATGGAAAAGGATACGGATTCTTTCAGCGCGAAGGGAACCTACAGAATGTTACTGGTATGAAAAAACATAAAGGACAGTTTGTTACATGAAGTTGATATATATAGTTCTATATGTAAGAATAAATCTTTAAATGCTTGTTCATAGGAAACAAAGAAGACTCACCTGCAGTGAATAAACATGCACCGTGAATTTTATTTGTATAATATAGGAAGAAAAGGATAGTCGTGAGAGCACCTACATTGCGGTGAGGATGCAACGTCTATCAATCTTAACCTCTGTTTACCAGTCCCACATGAAGAAACTCATGAAAAAATAAAATAAAATTGTCAAAAGAAATAGAGGTTATGAGTGGGTGCTCAAGCACACATCTATATCACCCTTCACTGCCCTTAGACAGTGGGAATGTGACTGCTCTCCAAAGTAAAATAAAATAAATAAGGTACTACCACATGGGGCTGAATAATATAAACTTACCTTCTGAGGATGGAATTCCAGCCCCTATTATAGTAGTAAATTCCTACTTTAACTCAATTAGTAGTACAGTAGATAAATTATTCTAGTATAGTTATAAAAGCACAACCAAGTTATATAAGCTAACTAGTATAACTCCCAAACACTATCCATTAACTCCACTGTAACTACCAATTTTCAGTCTTTACATGAGCATTTACACGATAAGGTGTTCATCCGCATAAAAGTAGTGCTAAGCTGTTTAAACGACCTTATTGAAAAAAGTTATTGGAAATTTTCAACAAACACTCTTTAAGTTTTACTTCTTTATATTCATTTAATACATTTTTATATTTATTTCAAACTATTCTAATAATTGTATTGAGAGTTTCTTTATTAGATCCATTGAATATTAATTTTTGCATCAGTATTTCAACAGTAATAATGAAGTATTGTAATTTATTATTTTGTAAGAGTTTATTCATGTGAGAATGGCGAATGGAGGTTAAGAGTGATAGACGGCGTATCCCTACCACAATGTGGGTCCTACTTCCAAAGACACTTCCAAAACCCAGGGCACATTCTACATTATAGCTTGTACCCTGGGAACCCTTTTAATTTATGTGGCTTTTTCAGTTTAATTTTGTTTGGGCTTGTTTGTTTATTACTATATATATATATATATATATATATATATATAAACATACACACACACACACACACACATAAAAAAAGAAATGTAGACACCTTGTATATAGTGGCTAATAAGACGAGCTGCGAATCTCAAAGTCCTACACGGAGCCGTAAAATTCCATTGAATACACTCTGTACTTTCCACTGAGGGGGTGTTGTAACTGTAACAGTTAATCCCACTATTTAGTTAAAAGAAGCCGCAGATAGATTGCAAGTGTTACTGAATACTTACCCATTGCCTTTCTTCTGGGTTGCAGTGCTACATTATGGATAGCTAAACCTAAACAATAGAGGGGGATATCTCCGACCTTATCGTTTAAACCACGTGTCTCATAAGGTGCCATTCAGACTCAAATTACCAATACCAGGTTTTTACTGTGAAGAAAGAAAGAAAACATTATACTAATTGCAGGGAAAATACTTACAAATAAACTTCGAAATATTACTAAAATTAAGAAGAAAAAAAAAGATTTGGTTTGTTTTGTTACGTATTAGAATTTCAAATAGTCTGAAATTGAGTTATTTTCTAATTTAGATTTAGTAATTAAATTGTACTTTGGATTTAGTATTTAAATACATGCCGATATATAGTCAGTTTATGATATTTGCCAACAAGATTGGTACACACAGTTTTCTTTTTTAACAGAAATACGTTTTAATGTACACACAACAATACAATTTACAATAACAGTTATTACAAATAGCTATTACAAACAATGATTTATAAACAGAAGTTTCACAAACTTACAAGCAATATAAAGTCTTCTTTCTGGCCTGGAACTTCTTCGATATCTTATCGAGAGTTCACGATGAACGAGTTGACGTAGGTATAATTCACTTCACGGGAAGCTAGCTAGCTTTGTCCTTCGTTATTTACCGGCCACACACGCTAAGCTCTCCACGATGAATTTATATAATGTTTTCATGAAAATACTAATGTCCGATGAGAATCCACTGAAGTTAAATGAGTTGTAATGTTCAAACTTTGTAAATGCTCCTGGTAAAATATCTGAAGTTTTCCGATCGGTAAGCGTTATAACAATCACAGTTATAGCTTTCGAAGTTTTATAGCACACTGATTATAGCGAACTAATAATAGATACTCTCCTTGGCGCGTCGCGTTGGTTATATTTATAGTCGTATGAAAGTTTTCTAGAAAATTCAGATTACGTAACAAT
>NW_013665778.1:726218-732152 GCF_000517525.1 Limulus polyphemus | reverse complement strand
CGGGAGTTTCGCAGTACATATTTAACTGTATAGGCTATACATATTTCTAAATATAAATTTAATCCAAACAAACGTTGATATTAAAATAAATATATAATAAGAATTTCGTTACAGTTTGAATTTCGCACAAGGCTACATGAGGGTTATTTGCGTTAGCCATCCCTTATTTAACAGTGAAATACTAGGGGGAAGGCAGCTAGTCATAACCACCTTCCGCCAACTCTTGGGCTTTTCTTTTACCAACGAATAGTTGGACTGACCGTCACATCATAACGCCCCTATGGCTAAAAGAGTGAGCATGTTTGGAAGGACGAGGATTCGAACCCGCGACCTTCAGATTGTGAGTCGTGTGCCCTAACCACCGACCATGCCAGGCCCAGGAAAATTAGACTTCGTACCTCAACATCATTTTACAAATAGTCATACAAGCTGAAATTTAGAAAAATATATAACAAAATTTTATGAATTTTTAATTACGTTTTTCGTTAAAAGTATAACGTGTTTCATTATTTGAAATTATACCTTCTTATAATATAGGAACTGAATGCATAGGTTATTGAGATAGATATATTAGAATAGGTAAAGTTGTTGTGAAAACACGAATATATATATATATATATGTATGTGTGTGTGTGTTTACTCTTCACCGGCGCTAATTTGGACCTTTGGTATTTTCTTATATACTTTTATCTCGTCTATGGCCATCTCCAGTATTTTTGCTTATTTGTTAGGTTCATTGAAAATTTGGTATCTGCCTTTACTGGTTGAAGTTTACCTCCTATTTTATTATCTCCTTCTCCCATTGGAATAATGTGCAGTCCTTCCCGTGCGAGAGACGAAGAAACAGTTGGGTTAAAGGTGGCGACTTCCTCTAGCAAAGCTTTCAATTGCAGTAAATCTAACTGAAAGTCTGTAATTAAATTAACTATTAAACATATTTGTGGTTGTACACCGATGTTAGGATGTACAATCACAACAGCTTACCCCTTAATGACCTTGGTTTAGCTATGTTAACTCTCATATTGCAAAATTATTTTATGTCGTCCAATAATGATGGGGTTCAAATATTGCGTCAGATCAAATAATTTTGTGTTTTTGCCCGCATAAAACTTGCTTATTTTTGTTTACATTTCGTGTGGATGCGGATGCGACTTAGATATTATTAAGGACCATGTAACCCACAATATCATGGACCCATAAGCAACTTGTTGCATAAACAGTTTAGAATGATGTATTTATTAAGCCAATAAGACGATATCATCGCCAACAGTAATACTGGGGACAATGCTGTCGCGACGTTTTTCATATTTACTCATTTATATTTCACCCTATGCGATAAGAGATTTGTGTCTACCAGTAGGTCTTGGTAGAGACGAAAAACAAACAAACGTGTCCATTATTACTTTGCTATCTTGGACTTGGCTAGGAGATCGCTTAATGGTCACTTAAAGAAATGGACATGCGAGTATGTTCAATCATACGATTAGACATACAACGCAAATGACAAAGCTTCAAAGTGCGTGCAGAGGTCACATCGGGAGCTCTAAGTATGAAAGAAGATTTATTTGTTTGAATTTCGGGCAAAGCTATAAGATGGCGCTAGCCGTCCCTAATTTAGCAGTGAAAGATTAGAGGGAAGGCAGCTGGTCATCACCACTCTTGGGCTGATCTTTTTACCAACGAATAGTGAGGTTCACTGTCACATTATATTCTCCAAATATTTGTAGGCTACTCTCAAGAATTTTATTTGTATTGGAGAGGGGGGAGGGCGTGGACCTCTATTCCCTAGTAAGTAGATATAAAAGTGAAAAAATAAATAAAATTACAGAGGTTCAGGAAAGGTTATACTAGTCGGTCTTCCTTGTGTAAAAATTACAAGTTGCTCCGGCAATATGGCGAATAAACAGTAGTCACATGAGTTAGTGACGTCACATGAAAATCCTTCCATAATCCCAGCCAATTTACTTGGTAACTTGCTGTATTGTCCAGTCCTTGTCCTACAGCTAGATGTAGTGAGACAACATGGATACTAACTTCGACGTATTAAATCACGACCTTTTTTTTTTCGGACATTTACAAGTGTTTTTGCTTGTGTGTGTAAAATGAGTGTGTTTAGTCTGGTATTTTCTAAACCTTCTCTTATTGTCGTTTTCTCACTTGCTTGTCGGTTTTAAGTTCTTCTTAGAATATCATAGTTATTATTCGGATTATGGCTAAAAATATTATTAATCGTAAGTGTGTCCAACTGATGATTTAATGCATGATGATTATTATAGGTTTAGGCTTTCTTGTGTATTGATTTATGGCATTATGCCCTTCTTCTCAATTTCTTTAATAAAACTTGCTTCATTAGTTTATAAAGTATCTTTAATTCTAATGTAAAAAGTTAACTTACTTTGCATCAGTAATTATTAATAAGTATAATAACTTTACACGATTACACTTTCTTCAACAACCGATCAGCCTGCTCGACTAAACCATCTGTGTAAAGTACTAGTAACACGTTCAAGAAATAAATTCCCATTGTTTAGACAAATAAACTAACTTTAATATCTAGAGATATTCGAATCTTAGAAATCTCCGATTTCATATAAAATTTTAAAAATTCCGTTGAATTTTCCCAATACTTTAAAGTTCCAGTGAATTTTTGGAAGAAAGATAATTCAAAATGGGTATTATAAGTTTTTTTTTAAATCATTTTAGGTTTTAGAACCTTCGGTGACGACGAAAGAACTAAAGGCTTTACGCTGCGTGAAGAAAATATCATTGCACGGCGTAAAATTCCGATTGCTGAGATAGAACCATGGAGTAAGAAACGGCATGAACAAAGGTTGCATATTAAGTTCTAATAAAAGGGGGAGAACGTGTTCAATCAGATCTAATCTTGAATCTTACCTCCGCTGGTTGAATATTTACTGTCCGTTTTCTCTCTTTACTGCTGATGGAACTAGAAAAACTGCTCAATAAAGTGAAATCATGAAGCGAAAATAACACTCTTTATTATCACTTCCAACGTCTTGACTCCTTCTAAACCGTCTCGTTTAATACCTAAAGTTTTGTAATGAAAGTTTTAGTTTATTACGTAATTCGAATTCTTCGTGGAGAGTAAGTAAGTAACTGACCGATGCGGAAAAATCGTAATACGAATGATGCGAAAGAAAATAAGAATTATTCAGATAAAATATAATGTTCGTTTAATTTCATACATTACTTTTCTGTACATTTATAACATGAAATGCAAACATGTTTTCATTTATGTTGAACAATAAAAAGAAATATTTTTAAATGCATTCGTGAAGTGAATACAAAATAGCGTTAAAAATAAAATGTGCATCGAAACGTATAAATTTTTGCCTGAAGATATGTTAAGGGACTTTTTTATTATTATACGTTATTAGGTATGGAACTCAATAAGGTTTTGTTTCTTTCATTTAGAATTGTCGCATAAAGCTGAACAAAGAATATCCGCACATAGCCGGCCCTAATTTTGATCTGATAAACTACAGAAAGAAAAACATGCTTAAAAACAAAATTATAAAATTGTAGAAGGTATTCTCGGTTAATGGTGAGTTGGAGAATTTAGCAAATTATAGGGAACTTGCGTATTTACATACCTAGAACAAAGTTTATTAAGAAAAATAATTCCATGGCGTATTTATTTATTTATGTTTTGTATAAATAGCTTCTAACTTTCTTCATAGCTAAGTTTAGAATTCATTTCTCATTCTCTCTCTGTACTAAAGTTTGTTGCAAATCGCCACTTTATAATACTGACGTTGCTGCTTTTGGAATTACCTATATCGTCAACTGTGCTCATTCTGATGACCATAATAACCAACCGCTGCTCAACACATTGTGACAAGCCAATGGAAAGTACAGCGTATGTAGTTAATACTAAGAGATAAACTCGTGCTTCGCGTACAATGTGTGTACGAAAATGGTTTAACTACTGAAACAATGTCTAAAAAAAAAGGATATAGACGGGATTGAATCTTCGACCTCCAGCATAGGAAGCATGAGCTATAGCCCAAATATATATATATATATTTTTTCTCATATGCAGCAATATTAAGTGGAGAACTATATGTATATACATATATATGACAATGGTATAAGTTTCTAATACATAAATCCTTTAAACAATGTTGTTGTTGTATTATGTAGTTGGACATGAATGACACAAAAACCTACGAAGCAGAATATGGAGTTGTTATACTTAGATTCAAAGTAAAAAATTGTAAAAATATGGAATGACAGTTAACAAAATATTTTTTTGTACACAACATGTTTTGTATAAACATCTTGGCTTTCTGGCTTGCGAGCCTTCGTCAACTTAAAATATTATCTTATTGTTTTTTTACTGGAACAAGCTGGTATGCCCATCCTCATTATAATGAGCTTTTTCGATTGTAAAAAAAAATGTTTTTACTTTGACGGTGAGGATGTTGCAGTCCTAAACAATTTGCTGTATAAGTTTTTCCGCTCCCAAGGAAGCAGCTGAAATCTCCTTTTTTGTGAAATATTGTGTTCTTTGGCTATACATCTTTAGTATCTTGTCATAAGAATATATTTTAGGCTTAATATCTTGTTATAAAATATCTTTTAGCTATAAATCCACCCGTGATGATATTACAATTTCAGTTTGAGTCAAATATGTTTCTATTCGGCTCGAATCTGCAGCGACACCACACAAGTGTTGACATATACAAATCGTTCGTATAAACTGCTATTATACACATAGTTTTTATAGTTATTGCTGTAAAGCTAATAGTTTTAGCGTAGGTTATCTTTATAAACCATGGCACTAATTCACCTAATATACAAATCGTTCGTATAAACTGCTATTATACACATAGTTTTTATAGTTATTGCTGTAAAGCTAATAGTTTTAGTGTAGGTTATCTTTATAAACCATGGCACTAATTCACCTAATATACAAATCGTATTATTTTTCTAAGTATACTTTACAGTTATTTTCCTTTGTTTTATAATTAGGCCTTCCTTTAAGATAAGGTTTTGTTTTTATGGTAGATGCAGCACTAAATCATTCAGTCTAATTGTAATATAAATAATATTTCAAGAATCTATTGTTGTATAGACTTCAGTAACTGTAGCTCTTCATCATTGTCACTTTTGCACATAAGATCTTATGACACACTAGATTTATTGCAAGAGTAGAATTGTGTATTCACGAGTGTTACACACAGCACATTCTACTTGTTGTTTATCATATGATCAAATAGAATATATGTGTAATTTTAACTTCAATCGACATAAAATCTTGTTTTTCACTGTCTGTATACGATGATAACTTTGCTTGAATACAGTATGTCGTGCTGTCTACGGAATGAAATGTTATCTATGAAGCATGTGAGATATCAAAGCACATGGATTCAATGCTGTTCCTGTGTGATGTGGGCACACAAGGACTGCGCAGGCCTAAGCCAAGGAGGCTTGTTTTATAAATCTCTTGCTTGTGATTCATGTAACGACACTGAATTGTTTTTATAAACAAGTATTTTTAACTTAACTGTAGGCTATATATATTTTTGTATTTCAGGTTGCTTAACTGTAAGTTTCATTTTAGTTTTAACCTACAAATATGTGAGTTCTAGATGAAAAACAGTTAAATAGTATCTTATAAGCAGAACATAACTTCCTAATGTACCCAGACCTAGTAATTTCATACATATTTGATCAGTGTGTCATGTAATATTCTCGCAGAGTAAAGCATGTATTTTCATACGTATTAGGTCGTCAAGAAGTTAATCTCGCTTTTTTTAGATGAAAAAAATCCGAACTACTTATATATCAAACAAACATTTATTAAATGAAGTAGTCTCCATTCTTATCGATGATGTATTTCCATCTTACAATCAGGTTGTTAATACCCTGATTAAAGAAATCACTTGGCTTTGAAGTAAAAACATGTTG
>NW_013665778.1:720142-725414 GCF_000517525.1 Limulus polyphemus | reverse complement strand
GTCTCGTCGTGTGCCATCACTATAAGGGCTTAGAGTATACTAAACTTTACACATTATATAGGCTACACTAACGTGACCTTTAAGCGGTTCGTTTAACTATTATACGTGATGTACGTTTTTGGGGGGTGGTTAATGAAGGTGTTACAAAACGCGATATTAATTTCTTGACGATCTAATATAAATAAAACAAAAAGTACGACAGTCAAATTCTTCGTCGTTGATCTATATACCATTAGTTATAAAACTGCCCGTCTCCTTATCGTTTTTTTTTTCTAACTCATCTTGCAAGATTAATATCAATGATTAGCTATAACTCTAAACAGATGATTTAAGATCATAATTCCCTATCTAATACTTGAAGTTTTATTAATAAATAGGGTACACTTGCTCAGCGTATACATAAATAAATAATGATTTAAACTGATCATTCATTTTCTTTTCAACATGAGCATCAACTATAGTATTTAAATAAGTATCAAAATGACAAATCTGTGCACATAAATTTTGCCATTCTGAATTTGATAAAACAATGAGAACGTTATCAGATGACAAAGCAATACTATGATCAAATCGATATGTAAACAAAATAGAGGGGATGTTATTAACTCACACGACACTAATTATAAGATTCTGTCTATGTAGGAGAAAATCTTGTTCAGTTTTACTCTGTACAACTACAATAAAGGCTGGGGCCCACTGTTTAAATTCCTCCCATTTGGTTGAAGAAAAAATAATACCTTCCTTGGTTGGGTGTAGTTTTTAGGTTTACGTTAGAAAAGTAGATATTATAAAGTAACAAGTAGAACTTGAAAGTCAATGATCGGTCGTAGACAAACTATCTTTCATCTTATAATTATGAGAAAAATGGGCTGATGATGATCTTGGTGAGGGAGAGTAAAAGATAATGTATTATACGATTGTTTCAACTTCACGATATCTAAGTGAAAGAATGGCCGTTTTGAAAATTTAAAAGTATATCAAAATAGAATATCTGATTTGTGAACAAGTAATTAGATTAATATTAATATGTTTAAATTCTATCTACTTATAAAGTGTACTAATTATATACTATTTTGAACTTATGTAGAGTTTGAATTTAATTTCGAGGCTATTGACCTTATATTCTGTCAGTTTTAAGCAATAGAAGAGGTGTAACGAGAGGGTCAAGAGATCTATTGCCCAGCACGACAGGATAGTCAATTTAGTAATGGATTTCAGTTGCATGATATGTTTTGTAAAGGTTTTACAAATAGTTCGAATCACTTATATTTCGTTTACGGTGACTTGTTCTATTTGACTTATCACATGCTAAAACACTGGAATATGCAACAGATATTAATATTACGTTGGAGTGTAGCGATACTGAGAAATCGGCATCATGTTTCGAAATGATAATTCGTCTAAACGATGATTAACGCTGTAATTACACAAATCACCTCTACTGACGAAAAAAAAATCACTCTTCTAATGCTTACAATAAACATCAGTAATAATATATTGTCTGGTTTGTCTTGCACGTTTACTATGAATGATTAACTATAAATCTGAACAGTTCATTTAATATCATAATCCCCTATCTGATACTTGAAGTTTTGTGAAAAAAAAGTATGGGTGAAACTTGTCTTATTTAAAGCTTGTCATTTTACTTACATACATGAATGACACCTGCTAACATATTGGGCTATGACGAAACACGAGTTCTATATAAGAAACTCCATCTGAAGACTTGTATTAGACTTTTAAACACAATTGTAAGAAACGTGAGTAATCAATTGAAACTAGTGATTAGTTTTTTGTGATAAAAGCTAATCTACTATTTTGATTTTATGTAGAAAATCAATTTCTGTGACGTTATTACATTACCTTTAATTTGATGATCATGTAAAAATAGAACATTTTATGTTAAAACAAATAGTTTCAATATTAAATATAAATATATGTATGAATGTATAATCATAAATAGCGACATATACTATGTATTATATTTGATTTGTTCAACTTTTGTTTTCACAAGATTTATTTTTCTGCCTTATTGAATTATAATTTTTATCAGCTACCTTTCTTAGTAAAACGTCGACCTACAATCAACTGTGATGAGACAGACTAAATATCCAATAAGGTTGAAGTGTACACACCATTTGGAGATTGCATTATTTTGACCTTTCTATCGCTTACATTCAGTGTTAATGATCTTCAGATAGAACTGGAAAGAACATCTGTATGCAATTAAATTATGTAGAAATTTGCTATCCTGTACCTAAAGATTTGTGAAAATATCTACAGAAAGGTAAGAATATTAGTTTAATTTCTACAATAAAAATAGCTGAACATAACTATTTACGTGGAGTGATACATAATCCTTTAAAACAAAACTTTAGCGAAACTAATATATAATTTAACTTATAAAGCTAAACATGAAATTTAAATTAATGCATGTTATAATTATTCAGACTTTCAAGGTACATTATACAAATTGAAAATTATAAAGTTGGCCACAATGATAAGAACTAGAATTGAGCAGTAAGTGTGATAATTGTTCATTTTTAGGACATATAATTCTATGTTATATTAATTATAAAAGTGAAAACTTATGAAATAACAATACTAATGTGAATATTACACATAAAGCATCATATAAATATAAACAATGCGGCAAATCAAATACAGAAGTAAAAACTATAAATAACTTAAACATTCTTAATAGAGACGTAGATTAGTTTGCAAAACATTTATTGTGAGAAATAATAAAAAATAACAAAATTTAAATATTTTATCATGGACGTTTTATTGTCAACAACTGTTATACTAATACAGTGATTCTCAACCAGGGGTAAAAAATTACATGGCAGGGGGGTAAGAAATTGATGTACCTGATGACTGAATAATAATTCAATTAAATTTCATTTTGTAAAATGTGTGTGTGTGTGTGAGAGAGAGAGAGAATGCTAAGAATGTGTGTGTTTGTGCTGTTTTTGTGCAAAACCTGAATAATATTTTTCTCTGACCTTATTGTTTTTCTGTCCCTTTATGATGGCTATGAATTTTTTGTATGGAAGTAAGGGGGTAAATGGAGAAATACATCGAGCAGAGGGGGTTAATGATAGAGGAAAAATTGGGAATCCCTGTACTAATAAAAGATATGCAAACAACATTTTATAAGGATAAGGAAAAGTTTTATTAATGGTGAAACATACTACATGTTTCGAAAGAACATTGGTCTGTCTTTTTCACGTTCTGTCAAAAGATGTAGTATGTTCCACCATCAATGAAACTCTTCCTTATGCTTATAAATCGTTGTTTACCTACCTATTATTATATTAGCATAATGTGATTTCTTACTCACATAACTGTTGTACTAAACTGTTTATCTACAATACTTAAAATACAATTGTCTAGCAGTTTTACTTATAAAATGAAAGAGTATGTATGATTAATATTTCTCAGAAAAAAAATTAAATATAGAAGTGATAAAGTAAACATAAGTTGAGACGTTAACATCTGTATACAGTTCGATGACCTCATTATCCTACGGTAACACTGTGTTTAGTAATGGCTGTAACAAGTCGAGTTGAAAACAAAAGTGTTTAGTCCTAAAACTAAACCTTAAGATTTGGCGGTAAAATATTGAATTTCAATTTGGAATTAGCAGATTTAAAAAGCTTATCAACAAATAATTAATGACATCTGAAGTAAAAACACTGTAATATCTACTGATATTTATCTAACTAGATACTGCAACATGACATGTCTCAACTTTTTGCATTTATCCGGAAATCTGTGTATATTATCGTTAATAAAGCAAAGTACAACACAATTTGAAATTTAAATCCTTTAATATGTTGCCTAAATTTACTCTTATTTTGAAGCTACATCGAAGTTTATTATTTTTTAGTGAAATTTGATTATTTTACGAAATTTGTTTTCTATGACTAATGAATCTTTTCCGCCAGAAGGTTTTCTCATTTTATGGAAAATCAGGTAAAAAATCTATTAATTTTTTTGTTTTCCAAACCACTAACTAATAAAGTTTATTCTCAGACCGCATTACGCGTACGGTTTATTGTTAATGAGAAAAATATGTTTGAGAAGAAGAAGCATTTTTTTTCGTTTCTATAGTGAGGACACATTTTTAAAAGACTTTGTAAACGTTCGTTTAAACATTAATAATATAAATGCACAATAAATGTTTACAAGTTGTGTGATTATAGATTTTAAAACACTCTTCTGATAGAAGAGATTATATTCTTATCTGTTCTACTTTCAAGTTATTAAAAGTTAGTCAACGTTTTATACATAGGTTATAAAAGGACAAAGGAGGGTGAGACTACAAACATGGAAATATTGATATATTTTCAATTGAAAACTGCACCTTAAGTTGTTGTTTTGTGACACAAATTATACTTAATTATTAGTGTCATTTGTGCTTTTAATTGATTATTATTTTCAACTTAATATTGGAATTACAGTTAGGTACTTTATTTTGGACTTGTTTGTTTTTTGCTTCAGATCTTTTAAGAACTATTTTCATATAGCTGTCACTAATTTTGAACTGATAAAAAAAGAGGGAAGACAACTATTCGGCTTCTAAATAGTGAGTTTTGACTGTCACTCTTATAGCTCACTAACAGACCTAAAGTGCGAGGTGCGTTTTTGTGGTAACTGGTCGCACCCAAGAATATTTGGATTCACATTCAGAGCATGCTAACCATTATGTCGTGTCCGGTCCTTATTTTAAACACAGCTCTTTGCTCTCTGAAGAGATCAAAACCGTTTATAAAGTTACCAAATTATAAATAAACTTTTATTTGTTGAATTATTGACTTCAAAGAATTAGATGATGACCTCTGGTACAATATCATAGAATTAACCAAATAAAGTGCTTGTTGGGGTGATGGGGAAAATTGAGTAAGGAAATGATAATGATGGTATGCTTTGTGACACATGGAGAAGATTAGATATTGGGAAAACAGTAGTTATTAACACAATAGATCATTGACGAGATTGGGTGATATATAAGAAATGAAACTGGTAAAAACATTACCAAAAGTTGCATGAGAAAGTAATATTAGATTTCTCCAGATCCCTTTTAGTGAAATACTGGATAAGTGCTTTATGTCACTCCTAACTGATTCCCATTCCAGTTATTTCCAACCTACATCACATCATAGCAAGGCTTCAAAACTGGAAGAAACTAGCTTTTGATGTTTGTTTGTTTGAATTTCGCGCAAAGATACACGAGGGCTATCTGCGCTAGCCGTCCCTAATTTAGCAG
>NW_013665778.1:709560-720132 GCF_000517525.1 Limulus polyphemus | reverse complement strand
CCAACTCTTGGGCTACTCTTTTGCCAACGAATAGTGGGATTGACCGTCACATTATAACGCCCCCACGGCTGAAAAGGCGAGCATGTTTGGTGTGACAGGGATTCGAACCCGCGACCCTCAGATTGCTAGCTTTTGAATTCTATCTTTATAATATTTTTATACTTTTTTTGATGAAACATACTTTTAATTTAAGCATTTTAATAACTAGTTCCTGTAAATTCAAAAGTTTTCTGAATGTTTGCTTTATTATTTTTTTAGATTTCATTATGACTTTCGCATAAGATTTGCCATACTACTTATCTATTTTACCTGAAATACAACATAGCTGTCTCATCACCTATTTGATCAGTTCTCCTTATCAACTCTACTAACAATTCCTATTGATTTTTTGATTATTTAAAACCTTATTGAATAAAGAGGTTGGTTATATTATTTTAAAACGAATTTCGAATCTCGCTACATCGTTAAAGTTCATATTACCACGTCCAGTTATATTTGAGCTTACGACTGTGCACCAAAAAAGCGGAGTTTTCATTGCAAAAGGCTCCATCATGACACCGTCATGTCCAAAGAAAATCACTGTTTTCTGTTGCCTTACATAATCTATCTAGAGTATAAGGACGACGGTTTCCCAGTGCCTGTTTTCGGCTACTTAAACGGCATGTCTTTATATGGAATAGCATGAATACCTGTTTCATTCTTCAGCTGCTTTACAGAAGCAAATATCGAATATTGAAGCCATGTCTTGGCTTCTTTTCCAGATGGAGGATCTTTTTTCGTTATGTTGCATGTTTTCTGGAACACGGGGACGGCTTCTGCCACTGACCTGTGTGTTTGTGGATTCTCACGTGGTACAAGACGCCGCACTTTGCTTACTGTGACTGAGGTTTGACTTGCTGTAGGTCTCTTTCTGAATGATCCTGGCAACTCTAAGTTGATCCACATTCCTATTATTTTCAATGTTATTAAATACTAGGGATATCCCCGTTTTGGAAATTCTAAATCCCGATATGAACACGTCTTTATGATCTGATTGTATGCAAATTTTTGCTTTGGAAAGAACCGTTACATATTATTCCCAAAAGCTATCAATGTTTGGTGGCATCACACTACCTAAGAAATGTCAAATAATGTGAAAATGTAGTTCTGATACATTTCACCATGACTTCATATCGGCTGTGGTTGTCTGTCGTGCAGCTCGATAGTTTGCATATTCTAAACTGTTTTAATATGACTATTTAACCCTTTATATTCTATCTTTTCTCACTTTGATCTTGATGAAGAAACAATCACGCTTCAAAAGCGCTCGAGCATTTGGATCATCTTCGTAAGAAAAAAGCTTCTTAAATCTTTTTAAAAGTTAATAAGCTTATGTAGTCTTTAAGAAGAATTGCTCTGGTCCTTCAGATTTTTCGTCTCGAATAAGAGCCATTTCGAGTGCTAAAGGAACTAGAAAAAAAAGTGATAGATACTGTACACAGGTCGATTGGAACAGGGGATTTAGTTTTTTGAATTATTCATCCAAATTAGATCAAAATATTTTATTGCGGCTCTCTAACCTTCAGGGTATTGATCTATCTACTCCTCTGCTTTGTTATTTCTATTCTGGAAGTAGAGTCCGTAATGCTGTCGAAAACGCAAGAATGCTTGTGTCTAGCTATAAATGCAAGCTCACTAAAGATGCATTTTAATTTTACCGAATTTGCAAAGGTGAATGAGTTATAGTGTTTTTTTAACCTTTTATCCAGGTTCTTCCATTTTTATGAAAACAAACGTTTCTAAAAAAGGTTCTGGCAATATTAGTTTTAAAGCATACAATGCATGACTTAACAATTTAAAGTTTTTATATCTGCCTCTTTCTAAAATCTACAAACAGTTTTTTAATTTAAATGTTTTCAAAGAAAAAAAATACATCTTATTAGTTCATTAAACTAGAAGATAGATGGAAAAGAAACAGCATGCGGTTTCTTAAATTATTTGAAGTATAACTATATTTACATGCATAAATGCCCATAAGTGAGGTTGATTATGAACTGTAGCTTTTTATTGATCGTATAAGTGACACTAGTCATATAAATTGCACAGCAATGTTGATGCAGTTTATAACTAGCCTGAAGACATTCACAGTTAAAGATATGTAGTACATATAAACTTTTTCTGGCCTTAGTGGAGCATCAGTTGAGTTTTGTTTCATGACGGTTTAAATTAGGAGTTACAAAATGGAGTAAAACTTCGCTAAAGCACTTATTAACCGATTTACTTACTTAAGCTGCACCAGGTCTTGAACGACCCCGCTCGAACGATTTCTCTTCTAAGGTTCTAAATATTCAAATCATATGATATTTTCTTAATTTTGTTTCTCCTTGAGTTCGAATACGAGCAATGAATCATGATGGTAGCCAACCCACTTCCGTTCCTTCACATAAATCTATGAGCTAAATCTTCTCCATTAACCTGAAACACGTGCTCCTTCTCAAGGTTGTGTGTGTGTGTGTGAGAAGTCTTACGTCTAATGTTGCTGTAGGTTTTTTATTTTATTTTGTTTGGCCTTACCAGGACGCTCTTCCCATTAAAACACAGGGTTTTGTCTTATACAATTTTTATCGAACTCAAAATAATTTTGTCCGTGGATTGAACTTTCAATCTAGTTAGCACTGTTTGGATAAAGTACTATTACGTAAAAAAAGTACAAATGAAATAATAGTGTTACAGAGGAAAGAATTGAGACCTGATAAACGAGCTGTTAAATGTTATTTTGTCCTTGGATTGAACTTTCAATCTAGTTAGCACTGTTTGGATAAAGTACTATTACATAAAACAAAAAAAAGTACAAATGAAATAACAGTCATACGGAGAAAAGAATTAAGACCTGATAAACAAGCTGTTAAGTGTTATTAGTTTTTGTAAAACAAAATGCGGGAAATGAACACCAAATCATGTTATTTTCCCGAAATGGTGTTTCAAATACATTTCTTTGGCTAATTTCTTTTCATATAATGGTTTTAAGAAACTCTTTGACCCTTATTAAAATTTCTAAGAAAGTCATAGTAACAACAACACAATATATAGGCTGTATTACATAAGCTGAATGTGTTACATTAAAGCGATTTTGGAGCCTCACTACGTGTCGCCACGTCCGGTCGTGATGTATATACGCATTTAATTTACATAACTGTTTAATCTTAGTTAAAGCCACAAATTTGATAATTTTAACTTTCAAATATTTTAGTCCTAGGAGCTAACATTTTTTTTCAGTTGTTCTAAAACTTCCTCATTTTTTAAAATTTTAACTTGACAAGCTTTACCTTTGATTTTCAAATCAAGAAATTTGGAAAAATTCGTGTGGGAACTTTTGAACGGGTTAAAACTCCACTCACTGGCTGTGATGTTTTATGTTATTAAACCTAGGGTAAAAAGATGAAACCCAGGCTTTGATAGCTTTAAAAACTGCAAAGACATTGTAATCATTAAACTGAATAAAGGTAATGAGACTGTTATCAACAAAATAGAAGCTATCCTAAGTAACATGAATAAACTCATAGAAATTAGAAATGATTCAACGGTAACGAGAAAGACAAACTTACCAGATACCTCTTAAAGTTAACGAAAAACAGCGTGATAAGGGAAAAAACGTTCACCAATAAAATTCAGACTAATGGGTTCATTCTGTGGGGTTTTATATAGACTCCTTAACTGGTTCAAAAGCTAGGATGTCCAGTTAGACCGACTGTTTCTAGCATAGACCTTAAAATCAACAGTTAGTAAGATTTTGTTACAATGCTTTTGAGATTTTGCTCAGAATGAATAATCTAATAAGGATACTTTTGAATATGTTAACAGCTTAAAGCAGACAAAACTTAATGATAATCTTCATTGTGCTATTTATGATAGTTAGTCACTATTTATAAATATCCTTTAGATTAAACCATTTATCATGGTTCTAATCTTGTGTTTGCTGAGAGTGAAATTGTACGGAGTTTAACTAAAGATGTTCTTAAAACATATTTACGTTTTGCAACGAAACAATCCTATTTTTTATGTTTAACGGTAAATAAAATCTTTGAATAGATTGGTGGAGCTACTGTGGGCTCGAGCCTTCTTCTTCACCTTGCTCTTCTTTTGTGGTTCCAGGAAGAAGGGTTTCCTACAATCCTACCCTGAACATTTTGATCTTTTGTTGTACAGCAGATATGCTGACGACAATTTTTCTTTGGTGCTTGTTCAGTCACTTATCGTATTTCTCTAGTTTTTAAACGATAAGCATCGCAAGTTTAACTTTTCTGTTGAAAATCAGCAGAATGACAAACTCTTGTTCTTAGATGTTCATGTCTTACATAACCAGGGTATAGTTACTAAAATGTATCATAAACTCATTTTCACTGGAATTATTCACTTTTGAAAGTTTCACACGTTTAAGTTTTAAAGAAAATCTGGTTAAAGCCCTCTTATACAAATAGCATGTCAGCAAATAGAGACCTTTTTTCTTTTTGGAAGCAGAAGTTAAGAGCATTAAATAAACGTTTATGATAAATTATTTTCCATTGTCTTTCCCGAACAAAATTATCCACAATAGCACCTAAAACTTCAGTGCATCATCTGTTGTGTTCAATGTTCCAAGGAAAACTATCACTTTAGTCATACCTTACTTAGGAAACATTTCATATCATAAGTACGGTAGTACTTATAGTAGGGATGGGCCAGGTGTACAATATGTGCAATACAAATTAAAATCTGCAAACAGTATATAAACAAAACTTTATAAGCACTTTACACACACCATTGAGTAGTAAGCAAATCAAGTGCAGAGTAACAGTCGGTGGAGTGAAAACGAAAAATTCACAAAACTACAAATTTGTAAATTTGACTATCTGACTGACTGACTAACGTTGTTGGAAAGGCATAACTCTCTTTCTGCCTTCATCTTATGCAAATATAAGTGTGCATGATTGAATTACACTACCTTGGCTAAAAGTATTTTTAGTTTCACTTTAACATTGGTAATAATAAGTAATAACAATAGCCATTTTGCAACACTACTGACGAGCTAACAATGCACTAGTAGCCGAACCCTTTAGTCAGATGCATAAAACTGAAAACTTCGTTTTCAAATATTAGATCATAGTTAGAACCTAGATCTAGAGAATCTACTTAATCCACGTTTTTTTATCTAGCTGATACAGCTACAGGTTGATCACATAGCGCATGAGCGTAAGAAATAGTACACCTGGCAACTCACAGAGCGTGCTCGTAATCACAAAATACTGTATTGGACAAAGAAATTCTATCATAGCAGTCGGTGCCTATGACGTTAGTCTCCTACCACTACCAAAGTCTGATACGGCTTTTCTCCAGCACTCTGGACTGAAAACAAGATCGATAAGTAATTTACACTTGCATTGTTTTCAAACTAAGTGTGACCTATTGACATCTAAGGAAACAAAACGAGAGAAGAGGGTAAAATGTTATATTGATAACATTGAAAATTATTTATCCCAGCAAAGAGAGAATTACTGCAAGAATAGAGATAAGGTTAGAAACAGTAATGCTGAATATGCGAAACAAGCTTTAGCCATTAATCCAACCAAAGAAAAGGCTGCCACCCTAGCTAGATGGCAGATAAACTATAGCAAATATATCAGCAAAAGCCAGGAAATGTCAAGAGATAGCTCTAAGAAAAGCTATGAGAAGGATAGGCCTAGTGGTCAGTCACTCTCGAAACTTAGTACCAAAAAAAAAAGCTATGAGACAAATGTAAAAAAAAACATTTTAAATAAAAAATTAGAAAGTAGGAATGGAGCACTAGAAAGTAAGGAAACAAGGTAGGTATTGGTGGAATAACATTACAACACTACCTTTCCATTCCTACTTCCTAATTTTTTGTTTAAAAATTTGTTACACTTTTATGATTAAAAAAAAGAAAATTATTTAACAGCTATATCCTCAACTTTAGTTAAAATGTGTCTTTATAACAGAGTCTAGGTTAGAAGGGCTCTTCAGTTTTAAAGACAGACAACATCCCTTGAATACTCGCCAACGTTATATAAGTTCACTGCCAGAGGTTCAACCACTAGAAGGTTCTGCAGTCGAATAAAACAGCATCCTGTGACGCTAAACATTACAGCACCAGTTGTACTACCAACCACTGTCTAAGCCTATAACACCAGTCTATTATCAACCGCTGTCCAGATCTATAACACCAGTTGTACTACCAACCACTATCTAAACCTATAACCCCAGTTGTATTACCAACCACTGTCTAAACCTCCAACAGCAGTTGTATTACCAACCGCTGTCTAAATCTATAACACCAGTTGTACTACCAACCACTGTTTAAACTTATAACACCAGTTGTATTACCAACCACTGTTTAGACCTACAACACCATTTGTATTACCAACCACGTTTTAAACCTACAACACCAGTTGTCTTACCAACCACTTTGTAAACCTATAACACCAGTTATATTACCAACCACTGTCTAAGCCTATAACACCAGTCTATTAACAACCGCTGTCCAGATCTATAACACCAGTTGTACTACCAACCACTATCTAAACCTATAACCCCAGTTGTATTACCAACCACTGTCTAAACCTCCAACAGCAGTTGTATTACCAACCGCTGTCTAAATCTATAACACCAGTTGTACTACCAACCACTGTTTAATCCTACAACATCAGTTGTATTACCAACCACTGTTTAAACCTACAACATCAGTTGTATTACCAACCACTGTTTAAACCTATAACACCAGTTGTATTACCTACCACTTTTTAAACCTATAACACCAGTTGTCTTACCAACCACTTTTTAAACCTATAACACCAGTTGTACTACCAACCCTGTCTAAACCTATAACACCAGTCTATTACCAACCACTGTCTAAACGAATGTAATATTGTGTTAACTCCCAGTTTTTCTGCGTCATTCTCAACACCCGGAAATAATTCCACCTTAGAATGCTAAATTCTTTCGCCATTAGCCTAAGAAACTCAACTCTTAACCAAAATATGAGCGTCTTATTACTACATCTACAATTGTGGAAATATAAAGAAAATAACAGAGCACAAATTGATGAATATGAAGTGGACAAAATACTTTTATACAAGCTAATTTGTAAAAGTATTGGATAGCGTGAGAGAATGAAAAGGAAAAAACAAAGATTCAATAGTTAACAAATGTTCAGCATTGATTCGTTGAAATCCTAGTCACACAATAATATCTGTTATTGAGTAGGAGAACATACCAAGCAGTAAAATAACATTATAAAATTATTCATTTCTTTCACTTGAGTGTGCCTTAATTACGTGAAAAATTTACTACTTTGATATCCTAGACAAAGAAAATGCTGCCATGTGTTTTACTTCTATTAACAAAGTAAACAATGTCGAGATAATTTGATCAATAAATATATATTTCGTTAGTCAATAACAACATCGTTTTGTTATCTTATACATTACGTTTAATATAAACCATTTTTTCTTAAAAGATCTATTTCACGAATAATATGTGTGCTTCTTGTGTTTTTAATGGCTATAAACTCGAAAAACTGCAGTTGAACGTTCTTTATAACTGTTAACAGAACTCCTCCAGCTAAACTGTTTAATAATAAAAAATGATCAAACCAGATAGTTGTTGATTGTTTTGTTTACTTAAACTAACGTCCAACATAACTATTTTTGAGATTCTTTAATTATAAGCTTTACTTCTGCCATCTTTTTAATATTCAAAAGGTTATATTTCTTTCAAGTTTCTTCAAAATTAGTTGAAGACCAAAAGATTACATAATGATAGATGTAAGAAGAATTAGGCAAGATACATATCGGTTTGAAGTTTATTGTTTCCTTAAAATTCCAGATTTCTTATGAAAACAAATACTGGATCCTGTAATAAAATGTACATTTTTGAAGGCACATAGCTATTATTTTTTTCTTATATATATTCGAAGATTTTCAAGCATCATTTATAATAAATACAGATAGCATCTGTATCTATTATCCACTTGCTGATGCTCCAGTATTTTATCAAGAAAAGTACAGAGATTATTTATACATTTTCCGTGAGAAACCGTCAGTCGGTTCTGACACAGAAAAACAGTGTTCAGAAAAAACATCCATGCTTTTGTTTCAAATATTTTGTTCTCGTTTGGTTTTGAAGTTGTGTATAAATTCGTTTGCTGATGTTTCACAAAGTAGTAATACGTCAATAATGTCGCTGTTCTTTGAAAAAATGAATAGAAAATCACGGAAAAAAACAGATTTATAAAACGCTTATGAAATTTATCACTCTGTGATAATTCGCAATAAAAGTCAAAACTGAGGGGTAGTTGCACTTTATAATAAAGATTTATGTTAATTGAGTGGCGTGGCGTCACAAATACAACTCAAGTCGTGACATGTATGTATTTGGTTCACGGTGAAACGCCACTGTTCTTGTGACTAGAGGAAATGTCACACGAGATAGGATATTCATATACAGATTGTATTGAAATAAATACAACCAAAGTTTAAAATATTTCGAAAAAGAGCCTTTAGATTTCTTTAAGAAGCAGAAAATATCGTATAAAGCTGAACGTTGAGTACAGTATTGGACTCAGAAATTAAAGCTTTCTAAATCCAGCGCATAAGCAAAGCAAAGTGAAGGTACTCGTTGCAAAAGAGAAACGTCTTGTCGAAGAAACGTTGCTAACAAAATACTGTTTTCGTGATAGCAAACAATGATTCGAAGTTGACTAAGACTCATAAGCAAAAAAGTTTACAATCTCCTAACCTCGTCTCGGTATCAGTGTCTGTTTTCATGATCCCTAGGTGGGACAGCGTCAAGTTTACGGACTTACAATACTGCAGGTATGGAGACCAGAAATTTAGCGTTATAAGCCCTCACCGCTCTTTCTGCACGCTGGAATAATGTCTGTTGGACAGGTATTCATCTCCCATTCATCAAGACATAGATCACGGATAAGGATCTGATTGTATTTTTAAGCAGTCATGGCGTCATTAATATTGCGCAGCTTAACGACAGCACTGATTGAGATGTAGTCCACACACATGTGTTGGTTCCTCAGCGTTTTTCACTGTAGATGTTGAAACATGAAACTTTGTCCTCAGCAGCCAAAACTTTGGTTTCTAATTGTTTGTGACATACATTTATGTCCTGGCAGCCATGAGTGTATTCAACTTTTCACCACATTACTATTTGGAATGGTATGACTGCCAATTCTTTTATATGTATTATCCTAGTATGGTACTCTCTGATTGGTTGGATGACAGTCAATCACGGTGTATGCTATCAACAAGTGCCTTACTTTGGTGCAGTTCATTTTCATAGGAGGGGGGAACTAGTAATCCCTTAACATTTGTATTTTATATCCATTTTACTTTACTGTTTTCATAATTATTCCAATATTGTATTTATACACAATGCAAAGACTAACTTAATTATGCAAAGCTCAATAGATGAATTAAAAAGATTAATTAATTCATATGCGCAGGTATAGCTAATACTTTCGAAGTTACACTTTTCAGTTTAAAGAAACTAAAAAATCGTTGTATAATTTACATACAAGAGGAAAAACAGCTTATAGCAAATTTCACTCTTTTTTTATTCTTCGAACACCTTTTGATGTTACAAGTTACGTCACTGTTTCTTAAATGAACCCATAACTAGACCAACAGTATGATTATGGTAATTACTTTAACTTGTTCGCAAGATAAGGACTTCTAGTTAGAGTTCATAGTCTATTCCAAATGATCTTCAAGCTTATTTTTAAGGCCATAGCCGAAAAAAGTCCCTTTCATAAAGCACAGCATCTCTTCTGTACTAACAACATTAGTTAAACAGAGACAAATCTGGTTGCTTGTGATGTACAGTCTCATTCAAAATAACGAAGGTATCCTTAATAAAGAAAACTAGTTAGCTTAAGTATCCAAACGATTGTTAAGTTCAACAGCTAAGGAGGCTTCTACAATGAACTCGGTCTTATTAACTGAAGGCACAGGGAAATTTCAATTACGAAAGAGGAAATGCATGATACACGCACTTAAAGTTAGGAAAATTAATGAATAGCTTTTATATTGTTACGATCAGCTTGTTTTTGAATATTAATCATTATAGGTACATCACTGAATGTTAACGTTGTAATGTATGGTAGTCTTTATTCCTTTTCTTTATTCATTTTATAAGGTTACAGCCATGTAGGGTAAGTAACCAAAAACACATACACACATAAAATGTTTTACACAATCATTAATTCAAATGTAGAAAATATTTGTAAACATAGTTCGAAACCTTTAATTTGAATAATCTGAAACTAGAGCTAGTCCAAATGTTTAGGTTCGTTTAAAATAACAGGAGCCAAGTAGTAAAAGTACTTTGAAATTAGAGCTGATGCATTTCTTGGACAGAAAAATATATTGTGGTGACGTAAAGAGTAAGGGCTTTCTCTAGAAAGAATTAACAATTTGAGTACCGATATCTTTGGCAGCACAGAATGTTCGGTAAATGGTGAAAAGACCACATTCCTTGAATTTATTTATAACAGTTGCACGGTAAGGAAGCCCCAGTATGAGCCTC
>NW_013665778.1:706828-708809 GCF_000517525.1 Limulus polyphemus | reverse complement strand
TATAAGTAATAAACAAAAGGGACCAAGAATTGAGCCTCGAGGAACTCCACAGTGAAGATTACTGAGAGCGGATTTTGTTCCGTTAATTGTGATGTAAGTCATAATGAGCATATTTATAAAGCAATATTTAATTATTTACACTGTAAAATGCCTTTTCAATATCTAAGACACAAACCAGAACAGATCTCTTTGCTTCATAAGCCTTAATAATCTTTAAGTGATTGCCAGTAGACACTTTTCGGGAAACTGGTGTTTGCTAAAACCAAATTGTAATTTTTTTAGTACCGTATATGTTTGAAAAAATTGATGATTCGACTATACAAAATACGCTTAACAATATGAGAAAATGCAGACAGGATAATTTTCGACACGGTCAAAATCACTACTTTTGTAGATAGGTATGATTTTTGCATTTTTAAGAACACTTGAAACTTTGCCAGTAATACATACATTATTTAAGAGTGTAGTAAAAGGTCAATAATGGGATCACAGGTAGATTTTACCACTGACAATAATACATCATCCCATCTGGCTGAGGAGTCACTTGGTAGTGCCTTTATGACTGCACGAATTTCAGTTTTATTTACAGGAGAAATATAAAGAGACTGGGCTATAGACTGATCCTCACATGTGATATTATTAGTTGTGATACCTTGTCTTAAGAAATAATCGTTGAAAGTTTTAGTAATATTAGTAGGATCAGTAATAACAGATCCTAAGTTGTCACAAATATTTGTAATCTCTGCTTTACTCCTGGTCCTACCCATTTGTTTATTAACCGATTGCCATGTGCGACGAGTATCTTCATTTTGAAAAACTTTATTAAAATATCTGACCTTATTGTCAGAAGCTTGACCTTTAACAAGCACTTTGAACTCTAAATATTTATTGTAAGTCAACAGGTTACCAGTTTGTTTGAAACGACGATACAGTTGTTGTTTACGCCTGATGATACTAATAAAAACATGGAGGATATTTCGCATTATTTAATGTAACAATTTTAGTAAAAGGAAAACATGAATTATAGAGCATGTAATACTTCTCGACAAATGAGGAAAAAGCCGAATATACTTCAGATTCCTCGTGTATTATAGGGTTCCAATCAAAATTAGTCAAGGCATGAATGAAACTCTTAAGTATATCGTCATTTGTCACTCTTTTACGAAAGGTAATAAACTTAGACGGAATATCAGAGACGTTTGTTTGTAATTAAGCACAAAGCTACACAATGGGCCATCTGGGATCTGCCCATCATCGAAACCAGATTTTTAGCGTTGTAAGTCCGCAGAAATACCGCTGTGCCACTAGGTGGCATATCAGAGACAACAATGAATAAACAAATAACGTATACTGATCTGAGATATCACGATATATTATACCAGAAACAACACCACAGTTGCACCAATTACCCTAGTAAGTTGATAAATATATGGTTAAATGTTTGTAACAGATATCAAATTATTTTATTGAAAGACACGATTTCGATCTGTAATTGTTTTGGTAAAATTTGAAAAAAATCACATTAAAATCGCCCTCAAAAAACAACACGGATTCATCAGAATTTATATTGTCTACTAGTAAACCAAATGTATCCATAAGATCGTACCAATTTCCAGAAGGTGGACGATAAATACAATAAAAAGTGTAAATTTCATTAATATTAAAACTACACAAATCAATATGATCAGTTACAATAACGTAGGACGAGAATAAATGACAATGCCACCTCCATGTCCAGAGGGTCTGCCAAAAAAGTCGATATTATAGTTTAATAATGGGGGTGTTATCACAACACCATGGTTCAAGAAATATCAATATATTAGACACTAGTTCACAATAAAAAATTAGTTACTACATGATCAATCTTATTCCTAATACTTCTGACATTTAAACATATCAATTTAAGCCTATAATTAATTGTCTATTCTAATAATGGTTGGAGACGGCTTGAATGGGTAATGAAGAAAAACTTTAATATAAG
>NW_013665778.1:697432-706243 GCF_000517525.1 Limulus polyphemus | reverse complement strand
ATTTTGTAAATGATTCTAAATAATTTTTGTTTAGTAACAGTTTTAATTTAGGGTCGGGTTTTTGTAAGAATTTGACGTTGACAGGAATATTGTGTTTAATGGCTAGTTTTGTCCAAGTGGGGATGATTCTTAAGCTGGTTTCAGGATCAAAAGGTAAATTGCAGTGTAATATTCTGTTGTTGGGTTTGTTAGTATCAATTTTGTTCGTGAGTTGAGTTTTGTTGTGGGGAATGTTGGAGAGTTTTTCAACAATAGCTGGTGGAAATTTATTGGTGTGAATGGAGGAATGCTTTATGTGGTTAATTTATTCATTTATGTAGTCCGTTGAACAGAGTCTCGTGGCTGTGTTTATGAGGCTTTTAAGTGTATGGATTTTTTGTGTGGTGTCATGAGCGTAATTCCAGGGAATGTAGAGGCCAGTGTGTGTGTTCTTGCGGTGAATTTTGATTTTAAACTGTGTGTCCGATCTAATAATTTTGAGGTTAAGAATAGATAACTGTTTACTGTTTTTGTGTTCTATGGTAAATTTGATGTTGGGATGAATGGAATTTATGTGTTCAAAGAAAGTTACTGTGTGTTCTGTAGAAGTGAAACCAGCAAAAGTGTCCTCGACATATCTGTACCAATATAGTGGGGGATGAAGCGCAGAATGTATGGCTTGTGTTTCGATCTGTTTCATAAATATATTGGCAAGAACGGGCGAAACAGGATTGCCCATACTTAAACCATCTATTTGAAGGAAATGTTCGTTGTTGAAAATGAAGTTGGTTTTAGTCGTTGTAAATTCTAAGAGAGAATCAAAAAGTGTGCTGGGGATGTACATTAACTTGTTGGGGTCATTAATGTAGAGGTCGAGTGCAATATTTCAAGCTTCATTGGCGGGGACTTCGGTGAAGAGTGACACGACATCATCGAGTGCACCAATATACAGTCTTTTCCTACCATTATATGCCCATTTTAATGTATCTCCACTATAGCTCATTTTCATGCCACGAGTGACAATACGTCGTTGACATGGTTGTTTTCTTCTGTTTGCACCATTAAAAATTATTCTTCAAAGTCATCTTGAACTTCATTGTTAATGGCGGAGTATTCAGGGCTCTCATGATGGATATTATCTTCGATACTAATTCTATTTACGTCCTTCTTAAGTACATTATTCGATCTGTCGTTTTGAATATTACTGACAGGTTGATTTTTTTGTCTTAAAATCAGTATAAGACCCTAAACTAGAACTTTCGAGGAAATAACTTCCAAAACATGGTTTCTTGATGATACTGAAACTGTTACATTTCTATCATGTAAAACAGCTAGCTCCTGCCTGCATTCCTGTATTTCATTACGGCACAATTTAACTTTCTCCTTTAATTGAATATTTTATTTTAAAACAAGTTCTAATTTAGTTTTAGTTTTACTAGCAAAATCCTCTAGAAAAGATAGCCAATTACTATCCTGATCTGTTAATGTACGCATAATATTTAATAAGTCACTTATTTGACCATAATCTTGTACTTGAGCCTGAGAATTAATTTATTTAATTCCGTCGACCTTTGTGTCCATGACGATCGCCATATCTGAGAAAGATATACGGCGATTAGTATTACACTTTGTACATTTCCATTTCTCATTTAGATCGCAAATAATATTAAAATCCCCAAAACTGATATCCACACACACTTAATATGATATTTCAGCCGATATACATAACACGATATAACGATTTTCTTCCTTATAGGACTTGCCCACTGCAACTCTGGAGGAGCATATTTCATATACGCCTACAACGGTCGCCATTTTAATCAAAGATATATACAAAAACTTATAAAACAATTAATATGAAAGTTATTCAAACTTTTCGAAACGTTTATAGTTGTTAAGTTTTCAGGAATTATAAACGAGAATTCGCTTCAGAAATTAATCCAAAATTTAAAGCGTTCAAGAACACAGTTAAAGCGTTTTTGAGGCTTATAAACGAACTTTGAATGAAGAATAAGATGTTTTATTTTAAAGATTAACTTTATTCCTTACACCCTCTTAAAGTTGGTTGAATTACAGTTTAAGACTTACTAAGGTCAAGAGTAACTCAATAAATCTTGTGTTGTGGACATACTTTCATAATGTATAAAAGTATATTTCATATTATACAAGATAAGCAAATAACTCATTAATATAAATAACATTGCTTCATCCAAAACCAGAATGTGTATAGAGGGGTTTATGAGACTGATATTCCTGGATTATGCTTAAACAAATGTTTTGATACAGTTAAACCCAAAGTTTTAAAGCATTTTTACAGCATGTTGATATTTCTGATGCAATACGAATATAATACTTTTTTCTTTTAATGAGGTGGGGGTAACATGAAAGAAATATCGTTATCTTTCAAAGTTGCTTTTTAAAGGTTTCAGGGATTTAGACACGTTTATAAAGTCTGAGATTTATTGACTGTCTTGAGGATTGTCGTGCTTGTCTTGTTCACATTAAGGTGTCTTTTGTATTTATTCCCTTAACGCTCTCATAGAACAGTAAAACAGGTACTTACTTCAGAATTCTTCATTTATTTATACGCCAGTTCGAGTCATTGGTCTTTCATAACTGTAAACACGTTGGTAACCCTTAACCGTCTTCATGCTAGGCAAAGCATATATAAATTGCTCAAACTGTAAAGCTTCAGAATAACTTCCACATCAAGATAAATTGCCGCATTTTTAAACCAAGTCACTGCACATCACGGCTAAAGGACTTTTAATTGTTTATACCTTTAAAAACATTGTATAATCACATAACACCATTAAATTTGAACCAGACCCTGATCAAAGTGATCTTGTGTGGCTTGTGTACTCCTTTTGTAGCAAGCTTTAAAAAGAAATTAAACCTAAATTTTGATTGGCTATATTAGCTGTGGGACCGGTCTCAAAATCACTGTTAAATCTGGTAAGAAGGCTCGACTACTCTGAGTTGTTTCTGTCGGCAAGTAGAGAGAAATTGTATAGATAAAAAAAAGAATTGTGCTTCACACCATCAAATTTCACCTCACTGAATGGAACAAGGTTTTAGAGCGTTATGCTATAAAATATTAATTTTTCAATGATTTTACACCCATATTAAATACAATATAGATATTAATAAAAGTATTAATAATGATTATTTTATTGGTTCAAAATCTCTGAGGAGCATTGTTTCCTTTTCCTCTTCTGATGAACAGCCACTTACAGTAACCTCTGCTCATGCCATGAATTTTATCTCCATCATCATTACTGTTAGTTTTTATTACCCACGTCCTTAGCTTATAAGGTTCGTTTTGGTGAAAAGGTTTTTTATCAGCTTGAGACGTCTAGTTATATGCCTGTCGTCATTTTTCTTCGTCTATAGTAAAACCAGGATTCTTTAATCTCTTCTAATTTGCCTGTTGCTTCTTTGAAGGGAGCTCAAACCACTTATTTAATTCATAGACACACGAACGTTTTTGTTGTTTTTTTTTTTTTTTTCTCTAAGGAAATTGCATTGTTTATGTCATTCCACAAATTAATACACAATTAAAACGTGTTTTACAACATGTTTCATAAACAATGCTTTCTGAGTGCTTTGTATGTAACACCTGATATTTAAAAAAAATATTGTCATACACTAAATGCTTTATAATTTTTCTTTTTCACGTAAGAAATTTACGAGTATTTATATTTCTTTCGATTTAACAAATGTTTGTTTGTGTATTATAATTTAACATTTTATATATAGTTCCACGCATAATTTGATGATTAATTATTTAAGTAATACACAATATTTTGTTTTCTAATAATTACTGTAGCTTCTCCGTCATTGTTGCGCTCATTAATAGTAGCTATGTAATAACGAACCCCTCTGGTATGTATCGATTAACTGTAGCTTCAAGTGTAAACATCTTCCTATTTATAAGTGAAGTAAATATTTAACTTGACATTGAAACATCTTTTAAACTCAGATGAAACGTGAATAGTCTGACTACGAAAATACTGAGACGGTTAAAGTTATCAACTATCGGTGCAAACACAAATCTACAAATATAATCATATGTAATATTTATATTTCAATCGATTCAACTTGACGAAGCTATTTTCATACAAAATAACTTGCACCGAAATCAAATTTTAGGGATGTTACATATTTGGCACTGTCGAAATGAGCATAAAGACACTTATTGTCAGGTTTGCTTACGATAGAATTGTATTCCTTATTGATCCACATCAAATGTGCTTAAGTCCAACTACATCAACTCTTTATATATACCAAAGAAATATGGTTTGCATGCTAACAGTTTATATCATTTAACCAACCGCCTTCAAGTCTATGACGCTGCATGAAAATCAAAGGTATAAGATGGAGTTCAACAAGATGTCTCCTCCTGTACAGAAAAAGTAACTTTTTAGTAATATCGAAACTTTTAGTCTTAAAAGACCACTGGCATAAAATGAATATTATATTCAGCATATAAAGGTTTAAGTACGTTGTATTAAAACAAATTTGAATATGGAAATCACCACAACTAATAAAAAATCGTGGTGGAAACGCATGTATAAGAACTATATCTTAACACTGGATGCCTTTTCCGACGCAAAATAGTTCATACAATCAAATCATAATGATGTGTTCAAATCGGGAATTTAGAATTTCTAAGAGAGGAATATTCTTCGTACTTAACTAAGTCATCAACGAATTTACATGCAAGTATCATTTTGCCCATATCTGTATTAGATCTCATCATAACTTAGATTTAGATATTTTAATCAATGATAGATTTTACAACAGCTTAAATTATTAAACTAAAAATATATTATTTTTATATAGTGTCACATCTGCATTATGTCTCACCACAACTTAGATTTTAGAATTGTAATCAGTGGTGACAGATTTCATTATCACTTAGAGTATTTAATTATAATAAAAAACACTTTTCATAGACTTCCGAAACTTGGCTTAAATAAGTATTCGAAAACTGCACGACCTTTTATTAAATAATGTTAAAATTAAAAGTTTTGCTGAGAAGAATGGGGCCAGAATTCTCTAGTTCAATAATTTTAGAGGATCTTGTCTGTTGCCTGCGTTCGTGCCTAAAACACAGATTTTCGACTTTCTTCACGCCATTTCACATACATATTCAACCAACTTAATCAGTAGAGGTGAAGGCGAAACCTTTAGTTTTGGGTACGAACAAAAAAAAGAGGGGTACGAGTATACATAAAAGTCATAGATAATTTAGGTATAAAAAATAACTGTGATTCGTAAAATGTTCTTTCTTACGTTACAGTTAGGCATTAGAAGGTATTGCAGTTTCGTGTTGATCAGTTGAAGAATGAGATCTACAGAGAGGCTTCAGACGGTGTCGCTGCATTGTGTTGATTAGTTGTAAAATGAGCTCTATCGTAAGACATTAGAAGTTATCGCTGTTTCGTGTTGATCACTTGCCCAAGATTCAATATTGAAAGAAGTCCAAATCGTAGAAGAGAGGAAATAAAACTGGTTGGATCAATGCGAAGAAAAGTTAAACAACTAACTATTGAATTAGATCAAATATTTTATAAAAAAACTGTACATTAGATAATACTGGTTCTTATCCAACAGTGAAATAACCTGCAGCCACGGGAAGCAAACTTAGTGGGATAAAGGGACGCACTGGGTGTTCAAAAATTATATGACTAGTTGCAAACTTAAAACACAACAAGAAAATAACAGTTACGAAGTTAGGTTTATGGTGGATGAAGGGGCAAATAGTTACAGTTCTTTGCCGCACACCACGTGCCTTCATTACACCTCTACACATTTGTTTGTGGTCCTCAAAATATTGAGTCAATATTCTATTTCCATTCATGTGTTGGCCAGCTTATATTTATTGCATTGGTAACTCATTCACATAGAGTTCCTAGGTCCTTCACATGTGTCCTGTAAATAAATAATGTCCTTCACATAACCAAGGAGAAGTGGTGTCTGGCGACTGTACCGATCAGGTGATCGGCCCACTGCGGCTCCTTTCCGGTGTAACATTCTATCTGACTTTTGAAACTGTTGATAGCACTGCTTGATAGAATTCTTAACTGGTGTTTTTTTTTTTATTTAAAGACACTTTACCATATTGTCATTGCACTAGAACAGGTGATTTCATCTCTGCTAGCCACAGGAGGGACATAGTCTTCTCTTGAACTGTCGCATGTTAATTACAAATATGTTGCCCACACATGCGTTATAAATGATTACTCTTAGTGTGGCAAAAAAAACAAAAACATAACATGCTCTTCATCCTCGACAAGTCGTAAGTTCGTAACTGTTAATGTCTAGTTATGTTTTTGTAATACGTCACATAATTTTCGGGTGTCCCGATGGGACAGCGGTAACTTTATGGATTTACAACGCTAAATTCCGGGATTCGATTCTCCACGGGGGATCAGCAGATAGCCAAATGTGGCTTTGCTCTAAAACAAATAAACATAATTTTCGGACACCCTGTATATCTAAACTTTATTCCATTTAATCGATTCCGTTTTTCATGAAAGACTACTAATCTATCCTTTTATGTAACACAAAACACAAATATGAACGTTTAAATACTAATTCTTAACTAGACTATCAAGTGATTAACTCAAAGAGCTACTTCCATATACGTACTGTACAACTAAGTTTTGTGTATCAAAAGCTGTACGAAGTCATGAATTTCAGTTATAAACGTAATTAACAAAAGTTTATTAAATTTATCGAGTTGCTCAACGTGTGGTGTCACAGGTTAGGTACAATTACATAGATTTCAATTTTATTTATAAGCTTAAACACAACATTTAATAAACATTTAACTCCTGTAACTATCATAATAATCAGTGAACATCTTGTCATAATAATCAATGAACATCTAACTTGTTTAACTGTCACAATCATCAATGAACATCTAACTTGTATAACTGTCATAATAATCAATGAACATATAACTTGTATAACTGTCATAATAATCAATGAACATCTAACTTGTATAACTGTCATAATAATCAATGAACATCTACCTTGTATAACTGTCATAATAATCAATGAACATATAACTTGTATAACTGTCATAATAATCAATGAACATCTAACTTGTATAACTGTCACAATCATCAAGGTACATATAACTTCCATCACTATCATAATCATCAATGAAAATCTAATCTCTGTACTTGTTACAATCATCAATATCCTTAACTTTTTATACCAAAGAAACTTTAAAAATGTTAAATAATATTGTGTGTTTACATTAAGCGTGCTATGAACGTGTCATCTACAAAAAAAAACAAAAAACATTTAGTTAAATTAAGAAGCAACAAATACGGAATTATTTAATCTAAAAAAGATAGTTCAAATATTTCATAGAACGCTTCAGTATTTTTCTTTGGAGCTTTTCTTAAATATCTTAGTTTTGGGAAGAAGAATGTAAGAAGCAAGCTCGAGCTCTCACTGATCATATTGATGTGTAATTTACCTCGCTAAGAGGTGTTGAGATATAAAAATGGTACTTAAATCTTTATTATTAAAACAAATTATCAGAGTTAAACCTTATAGTAGTAACAATACTTTATTATTATGAAAATATCCAAGAATAATTAAAATGGATTTGGAGTGACTTTTTTTTTTTACAGTTGTACGCAATTTCTTGGGTTTATTTATTCACAAAATTTTAAAATCTCACGATGGCGAGAGATGTTTTTCAATTACATTTTATCTAATACTTTAAAGTTAAGCTTTTTTTGAGTAGCATGCAATTTTCTGTGACGAAACATGAAATACATGAGGTTCAAAATGGTATAGAACAAATAAAAAAAGTGTGCATTGAAGTTTCAAAATTGCAAGGATTAGCACTGCATTCATTACTAGTGCGCACCACTTGAAATATGATTTTAAATTATCAAGGCTCGTAAGTAGGGTTCAAGTTGTATGTGATGAAAATGAGTTTTAAACTTCTTATCTGACAAACACTACAGCAGAAAAATACCACTTTCATAGCTCAACACTGAAGTGGAGAACAATTTTCGAAATCTTTCAAATTAAATACACAGAAGCAAATAAGTTGGGATTTATAAAAACGTCAATACCGTGTACGATGAGTTTTTTTCTTTTGTTTCAAACTCTACCTAGCTGCTGAAAAATCTATAGAGTTTCGGTTGTTATATATTTAGGCCAGGAGTGGCCTTATGGTTAGCGTTCTTGGACTGTGAATACGACAATTTATGGCTCGCGTCCCGTTGCCGTGAAAACTGGCTCAGGACTTCATGGGCGCACCACAATAAAAGTGATCAGTTATCACTATTCGATCTGACAATGGTAGCCAAAGATTTGGCGGTGGGTACTGTTGGCTAAACGCCTTCCCTCTGATTCAAAATTATAACAGCTATCGCGGATATCCCTTGAGTATCTTTGGGAAAATATTCTAAACAAATAAGCAAAGTTTATTTCTTTCAATTTTACACTATTTGGGTTAAAACGTTAGAATTTTAAGATTATTAACTAAAGAGAATTTTTTACAATGCCTTGCAAAAGTATTCACCCACCCCCTGAAAAGTTTCCACATTTTGTTGACGTCTGAGCTTGCAATCGTGAAACTTTCAAATGGGACTTTATATTTAAAATCTACATAATCTACTCCATACTGAGAAAGCTAAAAAATGCTGATAAGTAAGTTAGATTTTCAAAGAAAGTTAGAAAATTCTCAATTGCATAAGAATTCAACCCCTTTGTTACGGCAACCCTAAATCAGTTCATGTGCAAAGATTAATTTGAAAGGTCACAAAGTTAGTGTAATGGTCTCTGTCTGTGTGT
>NW_013665778.1:692582-697218 GCF_000517525.1 Limulus polyphemus | reverse complement strand
CTATTTCATTTAATAAATGTTTTGTATTCATATATAAATTGTTCGGGTTTTTTCATTTAAAAAAAGCGACATTAATTTCTTAACGACCGAATAAAATTGGGCGTAAATTCAAATTTCGGCAAGACAATGACCCGAAACACAAGGTCAAAGCCACAGTAGAGTGGTTTCAAAAGAAGCATTTGAATGTCCTGGAGTGGCCCAGTCAAAGTCCTGACTTGAATCCAAAAGAAATTTTATGGCGAGATTTGAAGATTGCAGCCCATCATCGATCCCCATCGAACTTGTTAGTATTGGATCAATTTTACAAGGAAGAATGGGCAAAAATTACACCATCCCATTGTGCATAGTTGGCAGAAATCTATCCAAAAAGACTCACAGCAATAACACTCGCTGCCAAAGGTGCTTGCACCAAATATTGATTTAGGGGCTGAATACATATGCAATCAGCAAATTTCAATTTATTTATTTTCTTTGCAATTTTTGCTGACATTCAACCTCCTTCACACATAACAGTGTTAAATTTGATCATTAGGGTTTTGAATAAAAATAAGTTCATTAAAAAATATGTTTACATTATTTGTATTTCATCAAAATGTGACATTATTGGTAGGAGGTAAATGAATACTTTTGCAAGGCACTGTATATATGACTCAGAGATTTGTAAGTTTGCAGGAGATACGGACTTATTAAGTTAAAATTAATAAATTTAACTTACAATAAAACAGTGGCGTAGGAATCGAGAGGGCGGGCTCGCTTGCCCCTCTCCCACTTTTCAATCTGACCCAGCAAAAATCCATCAAAATTAGAAAAATTACTCTATGCATAAAATTTATTTCAGAACCCAAGAGCTTCCACGGCCCTAAGGCGAGACTTGGATCCTGGCCGTAATGGGTACGCCTGTGGCGCACATTCCCTTGCTTCGCTTGGTCAAATAAACCTTGGTCCCCCCCCCCCCACACACACTTTTAATTTGCCTTCTACACCGCTTTAAAAAGTCAACAAATTCTTTGAGCGACAGTCGTGGGAGCATTATAATGGGAAAGTTAATCTTACTTTTCTTTGGTAAAAAGTAGCCTAAGAGTTGTTGATGGGTGGGGTTGATTAGTTTGTCACTTGAATATTTTGGACGAAATTAAAAACAAATAAACAAGCATCATCCTGTAACGCTAGTAAAAGTATTACAAAGATAACTCTCTGAATTAATCATTTGATCGTGTGTTATGATTTTAATTTTATAAGTTAAGACATTAATCTTTTTTACAAATTTGCTAAGCCTGCAATATCGAGTCCACACGTTTAAACTATTCTTATAGCACAAGCGGTATGTATAAGAGTTAGAATTATTTCTATATCTAACAACTTAGCAAACTATAGGGCTCAATTGATGTTCAGAAAAGTAAGTATTTACATTAAGTATAGAGCAAAAAAAAAAAACAAAAAACAATACGCTGCCTGGCTAACTAATGAATGAATATTTGCTGTAAAATCCTTATCAATGCTATAAGTGTAGCTACTAGTTTGGCCGCCAATTTTGATTTCATTCCTTTATTCCTTTTTTTTTTTTTTGGCTGAACTTTTTTTTTCACACCAAAGTCAGTCGTCTTTAATCCGAATGATAAAAATCTAAAAACATTCCACTTTTACTCTTAAGTGAAGCTGTAGGAAAAATGTTAGACCAATAGCTCATGTGACTTTTTCCGTATGCGTGCGCAATCATTTTCGTCAAATTTGAGCGGTTTTTGTTTAATAACTTTGCACAAGTGGCTTATATTTATACCAATTTATATTTATATTTATACTCCGATTTGTAGGTTGAAAAGATTTACCAGTGTTCCAAGTTTGAAAAAATTCCATAAAAGTTAAATATGTTTTTCTATGAAATAAATTTTCCGTACTTTTGGTGCGAAGAAAAAAATAATAGGAAGAAACTCAATCAAAATTGGAGATGTTATATGTCATGTATTTCTTAATGGATTGCCTTTAAATCTGGTATGCGAAGTAAGAGTCAAGTATAGCACATTCTCTGAAAATATGTGATATTTTGGATTACCACAGTCCGAGATACAGAAGGTGGAAATCGCTAAACTATCACTTCTGGTTAAATACGCAGTGTGTCCTGCAGCAGGTTGATATGGCCGCACGACACACTATCGTGGGTCTTGATATGACACATTTTATTCAAACATAATTTGAAAAGCGTCCTAAGGCGTATTGGGAATTCACAGATTGTGAGTTTTTTTTATTTCTCTACCAAACAAAAATATATTAGATAATTTAGTTCATATGATATTGTGCTAATCAAAATGAAACGTAAAGTGCATAAGTTATATGTATATATATATTTCCCATTTTGATTTAACAACTGCTTAACTAACAAAAACAAAAGCATATTTTGTGAGAATATTTTTAATTAATAGAGAACACTAACTGTCTCTGTCGTGATGTAATCGAACATGTCACTAAAAGATAATTAGTTAGCACTGCTATATGTTTGTTTTTGAATTTCGCGCAAAGCTACACGAGAGCTATCTGCTCTAGCAGTTTCTAATTTAGCGGTGTAAGACCAAAAGGAATGGAGGATTGACCGTCACATTATAACGCCCAAGGCTGAATGGGCGAGCATCTTTGGTGGGACAGGGATCCAAACCCGCGACCCTCAGATTGCGAGCCGAGCGCCTTAACCACCTGGCCATGCTGGGCCAGCACTGCTATAATATGCGGCCACGTGTTAGCTACTGGCACATGTCGATGTACTAGATTTCTATAGACTATGATATATTTCGGTAAAATCGGTCAAATAAAAGAAAGATGCCGTAATATTGTTCAGTATCGATTGCATTAATAAGAACTATTAAAACATGACTGCTTGTCAAAGGCGAATTGTTTTAAGAAATATTACCTGATGGGACCCGAATAAACCCAAGATTTTAAGCTATTAAGTATGAATAATACTAAATGAACCTTTAAATATGCCATTTTAAGCTATTAAGTATGAATAATACTGAATGAACCTTTAAAGATGCCATTTTAAGCTATTAAGTATGAATAATACTAAATGAACATTTAAAGATGCCATTTTAAGCTATTAAGTATGAATAATTCTAAATGAACCTTTAAAGATGCCATTTTAAGCTATTAAGTATGAATAATTCTAAATGAACCTTTAAAGATGCCATAACACGCTTCCTCAACATGCAACAAACTCTAGATTTTTTATGTTCTTATTTTAACACGTGTTTGAAGTTTCTAAACAATATATATTCGTTACCCAATTGTTTGAATATAACTGAAATCTTGCTTGCACAACTCTCTTATATTTAAGTTATATATCTAGACACACTTATATCTATGCATTTTGTTTTTCGGAATTTATATTTTCTTATCTATTCATTATTACATAATTACTTTGCCCATCACATGAGATTTTTATTAAATTACCATTTTTATTTAAAGGTGGGGGTATTTGCAATATCCATGTAACTTTGTGTTTTTAAACTTCCTGTTATTATTAATCCTTAGCTTTCTCCTTTCTTATGTCATCCTTTAGTATATTTCACCACTGGATGGCGCTACGGGATTATATTATACATATTACATAAGCATCCATAACAACTGCATGAATGTTAGCATCATTTACGTAGTCTTAAAACTGTGATTTTTGATGTCAGTTCGTGCATGTGAGAAACAGCTGGGTGTTACTATCTACACATTCTTTCGAACAAACTACTAATAACAGTTTTATATATATATATGTATTTTTGTCTGTAAATGGGTAATTAGGTTACTAAATCTCCCATTCTCTCGCATAATAAGAGCCAAATAATAAACACTTCATTCATTTCATAAAGAATATTAAAATTTCAGAATCATTAGCACTGTTCATACTTTCGAGATACAATCTCGATTTTAAGGAGTTCTAATCATATCTATATTGTTACGATATCGTATTTTTGTAATATTTTAGTGAAGCTTTGTTGTGAGGCGTTGTAGACATACCGCCTGATTAATGACGTACAACTAACTAACGTTTTATTTATCACGTGATATATATTATGCACGTTCTGTGTAACAGTTATTTGGCATTTATATAAAAGGTCTCAAGTTTCCGTTAGAGAGAGTTTTTTTTTTAAGTTTTAGTGTTTGGGTTTAGTTTAGTTCGAGTGGCCATTTGAGACAGATATTCTTTGTATCGAGTCGGAAGATTTTGCGAACCTAGATATTAATCGTAGGTTCTTGTTATAACATTAGCTTATTTGCTTCGACTCTAAAAAGAGTTCGTAAGTCTAAGAATTAGTCTTAACTTTTGTAAGCCTTGTTGCTTTTGAAAACTTTTTTGAAAATATCGACAAGTTTTGGTGCAGTGGACATTTGAAAAGTGAAAACTTTTGTAACCGTACATCTAGTTGTGAAGTGGAACTTTGAATTTACAATCTGAAGCTGAATTTCGACATACTACGTGTTGGAACTTATTGAAGTTGTTACGTATTTGCTTGTTTGTTAATTTCCGGTATAAATTCTTTCCGAGGAACTTCAGCGATACAAGTCCTTTCCTAATTAAACCAGTTTATTTTTTACTCGATACAACTTTGTAATACACAGAATTTCCAATCAGTACGTTAAACTTAACTGCTTTTAC
>NW_013665778.1:688358-692328 GCF_000517525.1 Limulus polyphemus | reverse complement strand
CTATGTCTTCAATCACGCTGGTTTTTCTCGCCAGGCTTATATACCAAAAAAGATGGTTTCTAGCAAACACTCGGACATTTACGGGGTTCCTCGATAATTCGAGAAACTCCAGCGCGCATGCTCCCAGCGTCATGCTACTTCCGCTGTCGTAACAAACTGATTGTGTTTGAATTGGACACACTGTTTCTACGTAGATGTACCAAGAAAGAGTGATTTTTTCTTGTAAGTTATTGTATATTATAAGTTAATGTTTATGTTTTTTTTATTTTTATAATATATTTCTACAACTACAAAATTTGCAGAGTTGTAATTTTTTGTTTCTACTGTACTATACGGTATGGTATACGGGATCGTAACAATATAAAATACACTTAAATCATATTGTGGGCTTCTTTCCAAACAAACCAGCTATCTAAGTGACTCATGATCTAAATTGCTATCCTGTCAAATAATATTCAATTTCCAGTGACTCCACAGAAAACTTGATTGTACAATTGAAGCTTAAACTCTTGCTTGACTAGTTTATAAAATCTTAAGCCTAGCCTCACTTCCCTTGTGAAACGTTAAAACACACAGTTACTTTAGATTCCAATATCTAAGTTCTATGTGATCATGACTCGAATGTTTCGACAAATGATGTCCAAAAGTAAAGCTGCTGATCTGGGTAATTTGCATGCAAAACAGTGTACATTCTAATTTTCCTAATACTATAAAAATATTAAAAATACATTTCTTTATTCTTGTTAGAGAATTGCTTGACGCAATAATGAACGATTCAACATTTCATTGAAGCGTTTGACATAATTGATTAAGCTAGTCTAAAGGACACGCTTCATAAAAAAAAAATCCGAACAGTTGTATCGAGAAAAAAAAACAGAAGTTTAACTGAACGCGAAATTGTAAGACCGGTCGTAAGAATAAATAAATTAAAGTTTAGTTGTTGTTCAATTTTTGTGTCACGATGTGATAGAAACAGAAATATATCCGTAAAGGGAAGTAGAAGCAGCAAACTGCAGATATATGTTAGTTGTTTGGTAAAAATATTGCGTGAGTTACAAAATAAAGGTCATGCTTTCCTGAAAAAACTATTATTAATATTTTGAAGCTGAAAAGGTAATGCTAGAAAAGACATTGAAAATAAGTAAATATTTTATCAGTCAATTATATAAGAGGACTGGTGAACTTTGAGAATTTCTCAAAAATCTTAATAGCTACCAAACGTATATCTATTACAGAAAATGATGTTGCACAAAATAATTTTCCTATTCAAAGAAAGAAAACTGTATATCCTTGTTTCTGTGAATTGTCTATTATCATTATCTATTTTGTTTCTCCCAAACAGGAATTGACGAGCGAAACCATTTTCGCTAATGAGTACCAGAATAGTTCCACGCAAACAAGAAATCATTAATTAATAAATCGTTTTCTATAAACTATTGTCTATATTTGTGCTTAGCACAAAACAAAGACCATAAATGTAACTGATAGATATTGACTAAATTTTATATTAATTAAACAGACTACTTTAGAAGTGCTGTTTTAGATAGTGTTGAGTGTACGTTTTATAGAAATTTCTGTTAGATTCAGGTGTAATGTTTTCTCGTCCGGAACAAAAGGTATAATATTTACATTACATTTGGAAGCTATTAAAGGCTGTAGAGAAGGAGAAGATATACAGATATATAGAAATAATGTCTAAAGTCATTCTAGAGAGTTGTTATGAGGCTTTAAATATGGTGGTTTCACAATCTCCAGTTATTTTTTTATATTTGTTTTGTAACGAATTTATTACTATGTATTTGTTTTTAATACGAACGTTGTTTGGATTGAATTTGTATAGGCGTGACTTATATTATCAGATATGTGTTGCGTATAACGAATTTGTGACATATTTATTTTAATGTAAACGTTTGTTTCGAATAAGTTTATATTTGAGGGCGTGTTAGTTACGTATGGCGAAATTCCCGCCAATTCTCCAAGATTGTAGAACATTCGTGAACAAGAATCAACAATATTATCCATTTCCGTATCCGGTATTATTAGAAGGTTCTAGAAGATGTGTTAGCCTATAAAATAGCAGGGCATTGCGCCAAAAAACAGCAGAGAACAGAGAAGAGACAGATCTACTATGAAACTGTTATAACCGTGTACGCTATAAGCTGTGATTTTGTTAACCCCTATCAACAGGAAAATATACGACATTTGACCAGGAACAATTATAAATTTCGAACGTCAGTGAATTTCCATCAAACGTTAATATCTCTCCAAGAATATTCCTAATTTCTCATCGGACATTAATGATTTTGTGAAAATATTATCTTACTTCAACGGTCCAACAATTCAGTGCCTGACAAAGCTAGCTAGGGTAAACAACTCTGCAAATCTGCTCAGGAAGAGTTTATACAAGAGTTAAAAAAAAAATGATCCATGATTTAACTTAACCATTCCAAGGCTAACACAGTTGAATCGGCTGAAACCTCATTCAGAGTTGTCAGCCAGATCTGTTGATAAGAAGCAAGAGAATTTCATTAAAGTCTCGAGTATGAAATCATAAGTGATCATAAAGGTTAAGGCAAACAAAATTACTTTGAACAATAGAAAAACACCTGTTTAGCAGCAGGCAGAACAGTAACTTGAATATAAAAAAAATCGCTTTCTCAAATATATTGCTTTTAATTTATGTACTGGTAGAGCCCTGCAAAACATTTGCAGTCAAATTAGTACCTTTATTACAACAGTACTTCTTTAAATATAGGATTTATAGAATAATACAAGAGGATTTTAATCGCAAACACCGAAATCCATAAGACCACTTGTCTTAGGCCTAATATTAATTAAGTCTTTATTACATACGGTCTATATTCGATAAAGAGATAAATTAACACTATAACTTGTGCACGATTTTTTACTTTAGTTTAGTTAGGGCTAAAGTTTACCGTACTTAATATTATGAATAAATAAACTCACAATGCCATTCTACACTCTAACGTGTGACCTTTTTAAAAACTTTAATAAACTTCTAATAAATTATGGTACGTACAAAGTGTCTACTAGAATATATTTACATCAACCTTTTGTATACATCCGTTGAAACGAAGTTCGCGCGTTTAGATTGTAAGGTGCGCGCGCATTTTCAAGACAGACAAAAACTGAGTATTATTATAACAGATTATTCGCCAAAAAACGTTAATTATTTGCCGTTTTGAAGTTTCAAAGTTATGTGAATTAATTCAGTTTTAAAAAAGTTTATTTTTGGATATCAGTGGCATAAAATGATAGTCAGGGTGTGAAATAACTGATCTTTTATCATCTGAAAGCTGTGTGGTGATGAAACACAGAGAATACAAGCATGCATGCTACATGAAATGTGAAATAACTGATGCTTTATCACTTGAGAGCTTGATTATTATGAAGAAACACGATATACAAGTATTGGGTTGAGTCAACTTGTTGTTATATAAGTATATTTATAGGATAGAGTCACTTCGTTTGTTTAAATGCCTTACTGAACACCAGCTCGTTTCCTTAAATTGTAGATTTGTTTTCTTCAGACTTTATAGGCAGATGTGAAGAAACTAAATACGGGAAGTAGAACGGTGAGTTTTTCCGTATATATTTTGTACTGCATATATGAAAAAAGCATCAATATTTTCACCTAATATATAACCTATTATCTACCTACTACTAAAACTGAGATTGTTTGTTTGCTTGTCTGTAATTAAATACAGCAAAACTGGTGCACAATAGCGCCATGTTTGTAATGAAATGAAAATAAAAACAGAATAAAACAAGTTTCGTTAAAATCGGGCGATGGATTACCGAGTTAGCCCCATTTTTCGGGGCACTTTTATGAAAATATCTAAATGAATTTAGGTACACTAGATGGCGCCACATATCGGTTTATCTATCTATCTATCTATTCGTTTTCCACCTGATGAATCACTTTAAAATATCTTCTATACAACAATAT
>NW_013665778.1:676912-687358 GCF_000517525.1 Limulus polyphemus | reverse complement strand
GTAACTATGGAGACGAGGTAATAAAATAAAAATCAAGTCGAGAACAACAACAAAATTTTATAAAGGAAAACCTCTCGTGGAGCATTGACTATTATATTATTCCCATGTCAATGTTCCCATCTTCAATAAAAGGCGTAAGATGACAAAAACAAGATCTTGAAGAATCTATCTATATACTACTGAAACTCTGAGATTATTTGTTTGTTTTTTTTTTTTGTTTAAATAGCATCAACTCTGTTATATTGTGCCTTGAATCAATCTCACGTTTCAAAATTGAACAACCTTTCTACAGAAAAAAGTACACAAAAAAGCAGGCAGGTTTTGATGTCGATATTACATTTTTCATTATTTTTGTCAATATTATATATATTACTAGACCACAGTGACCCGTTGGGTCAACCCCTATTCAGAGGTTATGAAGAATTCAAGCTAGTTTCAATATTGCACCGAAATGAAGGCTTATTTTGAGACAATTTAATTAAATATTTCAATCCATTCGTATTATTCATAATTCAAGAAAAGATATTTGATTGTTGATCAGGAAGTAAAAGGAAAGACAATTTCATTTTTCAAAAAAGTGAAGTAAGAAGTTTCGTAAAGAGCGCGAAAGGTAGTGTGGATGATTTTTTTGACTGAGAAAATAAGCAAACAAACAAACCATTTGAGAGTAGGGCAAGAGAGGACAAGTAAATCACAATAACCGTTTACTAACGTTTTTTATTTTTAAATATCTGCTCCAAACGCAGTATCTAGTAGTGCAAAACAAGAGACTAAGTCTGTTTCATAATTATATATATGTAAACCCCCGATAATTAAAAATATAATAATCGTTTTAGCCTGAAATATTGTGCATATATAAAGATTCAATATCCTTATGATTATAAATGTTTTATTCTTGAATTTGTAGAAAATTAGTATCCTTTTGAATTTAAGGGACCAAGTCTCTAATATCGTAGATATAAAAGACTAAGTTTCCACTATGGCAAATATGAAAGACTCAGTCAACACTGTGACAAATAATTTAGGCTCATTCTTTATTACGGCAACCATGAAAAACTCAATCTCTGTTATAACAAATAAAGAAAGACTCGATCTCTACTATGAACAATTTTGTAGACTTAGATTTCTCAAAGACAACAATGAAAGATTCAGTCTCTATTATGACAAGTATTGAAGGCTCAGTTCCCCCTATGGGAAATATAAAAAACTCAATCTTCACTATGACCAAGATAAGATACAGTATCAGTAACATCGGATTAAACCCAGTAATATTAACATGTGAGACCCTACGCTCACAATATCTATGTGGACAAATATATTTCTTATGTTAGTACAGACTGCTTGAGACAAAAGTTTGTTTTACGGCAAAGCCGCATTAGGCTACTTGCTCTCTGTCCACCGCCGGGAATCGAACCCCATATTTTAGTGTTGTAAGTCCATAAACTTACCGCTGATCCACTCGGAGACTGGGACAGGAGTATGGTTAGCAATCAAAAACAGGCAAAACGATAGCAGACTGCATTAGTGTTGCTAACGATAATTTCTGATAAAAACAAGTTATTTACATCTATCGGAACTAAAAATGAACGCAGTAAATAATGTAGTTAATTCAATATACCGTTTTAACTAAAAGTATGCAGTGTCAAACAGTAAATTGCATAATGATTAGAATCTTAAGTATACGTTTTATAGTACGTTTTTTGGAAGAGTATTTTCGATGTATGTTAGTAGGAAGCAGAGTAATCCCTATTGAAGTATATATCGATGCCATGTTCAAGATTTTTATTCTTGTGGTGTACAAAGTTATCGTCAGAGCTATGCTATTTACAGACTTTCCTGTGAAATCTTATAATGTAATTCAAACAGACTTCTGTTCAAGTGGTTTGCTGAAAGTTTTGTCAAAACGTCCCTTTTTACATTAGAAGGCTTTCAGAATGTCTGCAATGAAAGATGGAAAACTGAATATCGTCGAAGTGAAGTGGTATGTAGTCAAAAGCTTTCTTATCGTTCTGAGCACAGATGCAAATAGACAAGGAAGATATAAAATCAGTACAAAAATGTCAAGTAGATAGAAGCAACTATTTTTAATTTTTTTGTTTCTTAGAGTTGTGGACAGGTTTTGAATTTTTCAATATTTACCTTCATTTTATGGCGTAAGTACAAACCAATTAAAGAGTTTTTAGCGTGACATAGTTTGAATTCTTAGATTTCTGTTAGGAAATCACACATTTTTAAAACATTAACTACAAAGCTTTCAATACATAGATGAATAACCTAACTATTCATGACCAGAATGAAGAACGAAGCCTTTGAAAATACAATAAGTCTTACAATCATGTTTTGTGACAACAATAATTAATTATAATATTTCTTCACCAGCAAAAGTCGTTCATATCACAACAGTTGTTATTCGTAGGATAGTTTGAAAGTACACTGCCTAGTTTATAAATATGCTTGTAGTTATAAGTGTTAAAAAATTAAATTACACATTAAGGTTTTGATATTTTTTCTTGCTCTTGGAAGTTTATCAGTATTATTTGAAACATTATATGAGAAATTAAGTTCATGAAAATGAATAGTTTAGTTGTTACAACTACCAAAATTATACAGTTTCTTGATAGATTAAATCAGTTTGTTCAGGAAACACAGTAATTTTATTATGGAAAATACTAAGTTATTACGTGTCGGACTATATATATGTGTCACATAAGTGGAATAAGATTTCAAAATAAACAAAATAAGAAGAAAATGTCCAAGTGGTTGAGGTCACAATACGAAATAAATAAATTTTATTAACATTTCCTTATTACATAATTTTATATATTGAATTATTAAAGTGGCATTACTTCATTTTCATTTAATAATAACTCTATGATAGAATTTACTGGTAGAAAAAAAAACTTATTTGAATAGACTTTTATAATTCTTACAGCTTGTCTGTTGTTAAGCGCAAAGCTCCACGATGTGCTATCTGTGCTGTTCACACCACGAGTAGTAACGAAAACTAATTTTTAGTGTTCCAAGTCTTGAGGTTTACCACTGAGCCATTTTGTGGGGGAGGTATAATTTTCATCACTTTTTCGTTAATAAAATACAGTTATCTTGTTTCGCGAAGTAAGAACTGACTAGGTATTAGTTTGCATAGTTTATGATTACAATTTTGTCAAAATTAGGCTGGTTGTGGCTTAGTGGTTAGCGTGTTGGGCTGTGGATCGATTGGTTCACGGTTCGAACAATGTTGTTGCTTACCACAGTCTGCATATTTAGCTGTGGGTCCGTTATAAAATTTGAAGTCATTTTTAACAGAGCTAAACAAATCTCTTGTGGTTGTAGATGCTGGCTAGCTGATTTTCCTCTGGTCAGTAGTTCAAGATTCATAACGGCTATACTTGAATTATAGAGGACTCTGTCCTGGTTGTTTAGCCCATACACATACAGTAAATCGTAGAGATTGAAAATTTCATTTCCATACTGTCAAAACCTAAACCATTATTTGACAAAATTCTGTGTGTTTGACCATAACTGGCAAACCGCTAGAGTGATTGTCACCAAATTTAGCATGCATCCTTCCACCCGGCAAGAAACTTGGTAGGTCGGCGTTCGAGACTGAAATCCCTATGCTTTACCCGTGTGTTGAACGTTTACGTAAACTAATCAAGCATATAAAGAGTAAGAAACTAAAAGTATTCCTCCTGAGCTTTGTCAGGACATACACATGTTTTTAAACATACACATTTCTCTATAATTAGACATAGTTTTAGTGAATTAAATGTAAGAAACTTTATTACGTCATTCAAAGAGAATTTTTTTCTCTTTTAAACGTTTCTATTAAATATTATATTTGTTTAATGAAACTTTTCTAAGGCAATTGATCTCTGTTTCTGCTTATATGTTGTTTTTTATATAACTACTTAAAAATCAAACTAAGATACTTTTGTCGTTTTCATTTTCAACAAGTGTTAAAGATGATTTTGTGTATTATATTTTCAGTATCTGTTAAATATTTTTCTTGTACGTTTCGTTTTGAACTTCTGTCATATCCTTATATGTCTTTACCCCCCTCCCCAGTAGCACAGTGGTATGTCTTCGGACTTACAACTCTAGAAACCGGGTTTCGATACCCGTGGTGGGCAGATAGCCCATTGTGTAGCTTTGTGCTTAATTACAAACAATTATATGTTTTATAAATGCTGTGTTTCTTTTACAGTATGTGGTAAAGATGTTTTTGGACGTTTTATTTTCAGAATTTATACAGGGAAGGTATAAAAATATTTGAGATTGGGATATTATGATGAAAATATGAAACTAAATTATATTTTCATTATATCTTTGTTCATCTAAGAATACATTTTATATACAGACACGTTAGTTATTACAGCCAAGATAGAGGGACGGAGTAACACTGCCGTGACTCTTTGTACAGTATCGAACTTTAGGCCAAATCTGGGATATTGCTAAGCTGTTCTAAATATTGGAATGTCAATATTTTTATGTTTGTGAGTAGATCATGAACACACATTAAGAACAGCAGCTTCATATCTGTTTCAGATTAAGATAAATAATCAATCAAAAAGTTCTAAAATTATTGTTCTTCTTCATTTTTGTTGAAGAAGCAAAACATGTAGTAAAGATAGGAGGATTAAGTGTATGCCACGTAACTCCTTCTAAACCGCTGGTCGCACCGACTTCTAAGTGGTACCAAAGTGGTCTCGAAGTTTGAGGTTTTTCGCCCCACCCCTTGGAGAACCAGGGGATTTCCTGAAAACCCTCTCTCCTACGCTGCTGGACTCACCATGTTCTAAGTGGTGTCAAACGAATCGTCTCGGCCCCGAGGTTTGCACAAACGTAAAACTTTTCACCCAACCCCTTAGGGAACCCGGGTATTTCGCGAAAACACTTTTGTGGGGATTCCTCCGAAAGTGGACCCCAAATTTGTTATTGATTTACATTAGAGCATTTAAATAAGTAAGCCTAATTATTAATGTACGTAACTTGGTTAAAGAAATTAAATTTGTATTATAGCGGAGCTGTAAATGTGGACCATAAGCCTACGGGTTCGCTAGTATATTAATATTTCTTATGAATAGTTTTGATAATTATAATAGTGAGTTGCCCTCCACAGCCATTAGATTAAAACAGATGATTTAAGGATCTAGGATCAGGTAGAAAATTGAAATGAGAAAGTGACATAATATGCTGCATATGCGTTGGCATCTGGTGTTCAAATCCCACTTGTTTTGAAAGTTTTAAAATTAATTTTAAAACAACACATCATACTAACATGCGTTTTTTTATTACAATTGGGACAAAGAGCAGCATGGATATAAAAATATGGGAGAAGTTTACCCCATTTGTTCTAATTTAATTTACTAACTTTCAAATTATATCTTTACAGAATATGTCGTTTTATATAAATTGGTTGTTGTTTTTTATATCGCATTTTATACAGATTACTCTAACTTGTAAAATGTTTTCATTAGTTGATATATAGAATACTTAATCTCTACATTAAATTACAAATATATATAGTGACCCCGTTGTTAAAGAGTATCAGTGACAAGATTAAATCCTTGACATTAGTCATGTTAATAAGGTAGATGGATGGAAGCAAAGATAAAGCTGTCTGGTTTATTTTTTTTATAGCATAAAGAGAAATACGCGGAGAACTGTTCTCGTTCCAAGAAGCACATTACACAACTCAGGAAAATACAATCAAAGACAACTTGAAATAGTGAGAATCAGGTTGATATAATCGGAGTCTATTATAAGCTTTCATGGAACATTACCATCTCCCTACCATACAAATTATGCGGACGTTAATCATAAGCTTTATGAGACGGGAAGTTTTTAAAAGGTTATATATTTCTCGGAAGTAACTTTAATGTTATGGAGCTTGCCAATAAATTTCGCAAATAACTACATGTATCTGAGTTGTGTTTCTTCCCCAGGTTATACCAAATTAACTTCTATTAGCTATTTGCCCTTATCCAGTATCCAAGTGTAATTTCCAAAAGAACGATTTTATCATAAAATTACCAGGGTTTTTTGTTGTTTTTTTTTACATTTTGTTAGACTATTTATTCCAAAACCACTTTATTGGTGTTTGTTGAATCTGAGTGATATATTCCAAAGTCAAAATTTTACAGAATCAGTGAACTAGAACACGGCTAGAATTAAGATAAAACCCAAATATTCAAATAAAGAACGACGTTAGTCGAACAGTTAAAATAATTAAAGGTACATGTTTGTTTTTGTTTGTATATTTGTTTTTAGGCGCAAAGCTACACAATTGGCTATCTGTGGTGTGTCCATCACGGGTATCGAAACTCGTTTTTTTAGTTGTGACGGACTTATTATTAGATATTTTTGTTTTAATATCGAGGTTTGCTTGAATTAAATTGATATTTACAAGTGTACATAACTTATACTGTTAAATATGTATTGCTCTACTCCCGCTTATTCTCCAAAGTTGTAGAACATTCTATAGAGTAAGAATCAACAATATATGTGTGTACGTAAACGCTTGTATTAGCGTCAGTATTGTTACGTAAAACTGAAATATCGAGAAACTCTCCACACGCCTATAAATATAAGCAATACGACGCGCCAAAAAACAGTATCTGTTATTGGTTTGCTATAGTTGGTGTGCTATAAACTTCGGAAGCTATAACTGTTATTTTTATAAATCTCTAATTAATCGGAAAACTTCAGATATTTGACCAGGAACATTTATAAAGTTCGAATATTACAAATCATTTAACTTCAGTGGATTCACATCGGACATTAGTACTTTTACGAAAACATTACCTAACTTCATCGGTGGAAAAAAATCGGTGTGTGATCAGTGAAGACCACAGAGCTAGCTAGTTTCCTAATAAGTGAATTATACCTACGTCAACTCGTATTTAACTCGCTCATCGTGAACCGTCGATAAGTTCCAGAAGACTTTATATTGCTTGTAAGTTTGTGAAACTTGTTTACAGATCATTGTTTGTAATAACCATTTCTAATAACTGTTATTGTAAATTGTATTGTTGTGTGTGTATATTAAAACGTATTTGTGTTAAAAAAGAAAATTGTGTGTATATCAATCTTGTTGGCAAATATCATAAACTGACTATATATCGGCTTTTACTTAACAGCTAAATTCAAAATACAATTTTAACTACTAAATTTAAAGTCTCAGTTAACTCAATTTCAGGCTACTTGAAAATCTAATATGTTACATAGTCTTCAGACTTACTGCTGAGTCACTGGGTGTGATAGGTACAGGAAAGCAAAATATTTCTAAAAAAAGTGGTTGACAGTAATATTTAAATGTATGTAAAAAGAGACTAGAATACATTTAACAGAACATTAAAATCACAATTTCGAACAGGCATTAGATTAGGCTTTCTTATTACAAAAGTCAGTTTATTTTCTCCGAGTAATCTCAGAAACGATATATATTGTGTGAGGCAGGATCGTTTCCTCGTTTATTTATTGATAAGAAAATAACAAACTCAAATTATTCCTGAAATATATATATATGAAAATTAGGAAAGTTAGAGAAAACTCGTGTTCCTACAGTTATAGCTCAATATCTTTGATCAGTCGTTCCTGAATTACCTGTAGGACATACAAGCACACAGGACAGTTATTGTATATCTAAAACAAACACATGAAAATTGGTTAGTGAATAATGAAACACTTTTAAATGGATTTTGTTCGTTGCTAAAATGAAAATGCATTCATGCATTCTACTGACTCTTTACAACCCTTCGGCGAGGCCCGGCATGGCCACGTGGATAAGGCACTCGACTCGCAATCTGAGGGTCGCGGGTTCGAATCCCCGTCCCACCAAACATGCTCGCCCTTTCAGCCGTTATAATTTGACGGGCAATCCCACTATTCGTTGGTGGGTAGTGATGACTAGCTGCCTTCCCTCTAGTCTTACACTGCTAAATTAGGGACGGCTAGCGCAGATATCCCTCGCGTAGCTTTGCGCGAAATTCAAAACAAACAAACCCTTGGGCGATTTGTCGTGATCCTCATGCTTGTTTGAATATGTTGTTGTTTTCTTAAACAGAAATGTACAGCAAAAACTATATAAAAAACACAAGCAGCTTCTCTACAGTTTTGCTTGTTAACTGTACACAATATTTTGAGGAGCACTTAGAACCCCAAGCTCTTCCCTACAGTAGTACTATTCTTTTCAAAATAGTATCACTTGTGTATCTTCCCATGTTTCAATTCAGTTTTAAAGATGATATTTCAATATGAAACAAAAAGAAAATTTTAAACCAATAAAACATCAAAGAATTATATTTTGTGTCCGTCTAAAAATCAGAATAAAGTTTTGATATAAAAAAACAGATAAGATAAAGGAGAGTATTTCGTACTTTTACTACTTCTTCTCAAACCTTTATATAATTTCATTAAGGTATTTCTTATCTTATAAAGTCACTGATTATAATATGTTGGATTCTTCTATCATAACGGACTGTACATATTATAGTACTTTTTATTTTATCAGATAAGAACTTGAAAATAAAACAGAACCCACTAACTGTCTCACACATTTCTTTCCTACATATTTTAAAGAAATAATTTCATATCGAATATAGGAGCAACTGATTATCAAGACATGTATAACAAGAAGCAGAGGGGATTTGAAACTTCAATAACCTACCGTTTGAAAAAAAACCATGGAATAAGAAACTCATGACACACTTCGGTAAATCTAGAATATTTCTATCTCTTTTGGAATGTACAAAATTGAATTATCTACCTGACGGAGATGTTTTCGATAGTTTTACTTATGGAAGCACCAGAAGGGTTCCCTGAAGCCCCTAACATTAGAGAAATTTAACATCGTTTGAAGATAGTGTTGAGGACGAAAGCTTACGATAGGCATTTCTGAAACAGCATTTCAAGAATAATTGTAAAATCGCATTCGACAAAAACTGTGTTCTTTTGCAGAATAGTGCGTTATTAGGTGAATAACTAATTTTAAAAATGCAGACATAGATTGTAGTTCAATTTGTTTTTCATATATTCAAGTACTTTCTTCCATAAATCGGAGCTCTATCTACTTGGGCAACATAGGCAGAAGATAAAAAAATTACTTTTTCAATATCAAAAATGTTCTATAACTTTGCGGCCTTAATGATTGATGATGAATATTGTCTGTTATTTGACCGTACATTATTAGCGTTAAAATATATAACAAGAAAAAAAGTAGTGTGAACATTATTTTATCAAGATATTCAACGCAAAAGTTAATCATTAATGCTTAAAATTTAGGGGCTGCTAAGAAGAAAAGATGGCGAACTTATTTGCTCTCATAAAAGTTAAGTCTGTAAACAAATTAGTTTTTCAGTGTTGTTCTACTTCTTCTGTTTTATGGTTTAACACTGTTTTTAGATTTTTGTGTTATATATTCATATAATTCTCTCTGATCGTATATTTCTATGATTTGATGAATGATAAAAAATAACTTTAGGAAAGTCAAGCCGCAACTTATTATAGCAAATCTTGAAAATCTGTGGTCAAAACAAGGCCTATGAAATAAACAGTCGATGTACAGGAATTTACCGGATATTTCACTTATCTGTGGTCAAAACAAGGCCTGTGAAATAAACAGTCGATGTACAGGAATTTACCGGATATTTCACTTATCTGTGGTCAAAACAAGGCCTGTGAAATAAACAGTCGATGTACAGGAATTTAACGGATATTTCGCTTATCTGTGGTCAAAACAAGGCCTGTGAAATAAACAGTTGATGTACAGGAATTTACCGGATATTTCGCTTACCAGCTTAATGACAATGGAAAAATTATGACCTCTTGTTACCGTATAATTAGCGAGTGTTTCTAATATTATTTACGTTTAAGTAGTTCCAGAATCTAAATGTATACAGAATAAATTAGGAAGTCTAAAAACATGTTTAACATACCTAAATATTTACAAAGTCATGGTGCTTTATTCTTTTCTCTCGTATTCATTCTACCTAAAGTTTTCATTATTCTGTTTATCTCTCTGTTGAAGATATATCATCTAGTTTTAGGTATTAGGAAATCAACGTTATAATCAACATACGGCAACTATGTTAATTAGTTTATTATTTCTTGAATAAACTTGAGTTTTGTTTTTGGGAGTAACTATTACATGTCCAGATCGTCCTGTGTAAAAGTATTAACGTTGAAAATGAGAAAATTTGTTCAATCTTCAGAAATCGTTGTGCTTTAAATTATAAATTGGGCTGGAACGCTGGTTTTACTCAACAATAATATTTTGTACATGACTTAGTTTTAGGTCTGTATTACCCAACCAGTAATAAAGGCAAAAAGCGCACGAGATAATAAAATTCTGCAGTTTGTTTGTTTTGAATTTCGCGCAAAGCTACACGAGGGCTATCTGCGCTAGCCGTCCCTAGTTTAGCAGTGAAAGACTAGAGGGAAGGC
>NW_013665778.1:665369-675912 GCF_000517525.1 Limulus polyphemus | reverse complement strand
CATGTTTGGTGGGACGGGGATGCGAACCCGCGACTCGCAAATTGCGAGTCGATCGTCCTAACCACCTGGCCAAACCAGGCCTCTGCAGACGAAGGTATACCCGTCCCCTGGATAGAAGTTATGTAGATTCATGATTAATGAAAGGTTATCTTAGGACATGAAAAATTGCTTCCCTTATAAGTAATTGTAAAAAAACGTCCATAAAAACTGCAAAACGTAAAATGTGAAACCACAATTTTTTTTTATGTATCTCTGCATGGACCCAATGAACCTCTATATCAAATGTAGTGAAGATTATTACGTATTAACATTTCAAATAGCCTAAAACTGAGTTAAATTGTAGTTTAGATTTACTAGTTAGATATGTATCCGATTTATGATATTTTCCAACATGATTGACACACACAGTTTTCTTTTTAATGGAAATTTATTTTAATATACAACCAATGATACAATTTTGAGTATGAGAGTGAATAAAATATGTTGAAAAAAGTTCCTCATAACTAGTAGTCTTTACGGACTTTATTTATCAGACAGTCATGAATATTTTACCTAACTATGAAAAACACTTTGAGGTATATTTCGAGTATATATTCGCAGTGTTCACGAAAATGTTTGGTCTTTTTACACTTTTGATAAAATTAGAAGCACCTGAGCTAACTTGTCTGCTAAGTATATATACATCAAGTAAATTCCTCAGAGAACCTAAGTTTGAGAGGGAGAATTGTATTTTCGTATCGGATGTTTCTAATGCCTGAGTAGATTTGTATGGCGGATAAGATAATTGTTGAATAATTTTAAGTATTTACTATAGTCGATTCCATACCGAGTGTTTTTCATAGTTAGGTAAAATATTTATGACTGTCTGATAAATAAAGTCCATAAAGACTACTAGTTATGAAGAACTTTTTCCAACATATTTTAATCACTCTCATACTGTTTGGCGGTAAGAGCGCCCACCTGGTGGCAACAGGTGTTTTCGTTTAAATTTAATTTGATCTTTTGTCTACCTGATTTTTTTCTTGACCAAGGCGGAATCTCTTAACAAGCAATAATCACAAGAAACTCCGTTGGTTTTAAGAACTTTTTTCGAAATTTATCCTTTTGAATGTCGTGTTCGTTTTAACGGAAAATCTCACACACCGAGCTTCGAAGCCATACTACAAACCAATCTATAGAAAAGCCCCTCGTCCGGAAAATGAAATTTATGATAAGAAAAGAGAACCTTTCGATTCAAAGAGCAAGAAAGCTAGACACGTCTCTTGGTGATATTAATAACACATTGTAAAGGATGTGCAATTGAAAAAGGATGAAACACTTCCAATCAAATCTCTAAACGTATTTTCATGAGAAAGATGGCCGAAGAAACTGGAATCATAAAAACTTCATTCGACAATATAACTGTCAAATCAATGTATGCAGATACAAATCCCTTCGACTTTTGCGCCTTTGGTCTGCTTTGATATGTCTTGGATAGAAGCAAGCCAATGTCCATGTACAGTGGAGGGTTTATTCATATGTGTCGACTAAAATTTTTCCTTCGTCCTTTCCAAAAACTGTTTGCAATAAAAATTGCAATATTAGGTAGTAGTACGTAATAATGGCCAATAAACTGATCATCAGAGCTTAGTGCAAACTAACCATTATAGGTTAATGCAATTGCCAAAAAATTTAGATCTCATCAGTTCAGGCTGGTCGAAGATATTGAACATTATCTGACTGAGACAAATATTTAGACTTTTAGAGGGGGAGACTGAGAAAATATATATATTCAAACTACTACATAATCTGACAGTAAAACTATATACAATAACCACTGTTGTTTGTAATAATTTGTAAGTGATAATAAAAACCTCCTGTGAAATCCAACTTATTGTACAATCAACAGAGTTTTGAATATTAGATTCTACTATTTAAGTATATTTACTTCTTTTGTATTTGCAGTGTATCCCCTACTATATTAGCACATTTGCTTAGTATGTATAACTGCACTTTTCTGTTTATACCCTACTATTTTAGTAAATCTACTTGTTCTGTATAACTATAGTTTCCTGTTTATACCCTACTATTTTAGTAAATCTACTTGTTCTGTATAACTATAGTTTCCTGTTTATACCCTACTATTTTAGTACTTTCCAATTTCGAAATCGATAATTTTAAGAAAAATTATTATTCTTGAATTCCAGAAACGCACGAAACTCTTGACAAGTCCATGATTTACAGATAAAAGTCACGATCTTAGATAAAGTGTACGGAATTATGTAGATAACGTATGTTTCAGAGGATTGGAAAATTCACCTATACTCATATATGATACATAGCAAAGTAGGGTTACATGAAACAAGTAAATATTGTGACAGATTTCCAGTACTTTTGTTGTATAATTTTTCGAATATAAATCATCCACGACCGGATATTATGCTTATGTACATAAAACTTAAAAACGATATCTGCAATTTGTACTTGTTCACTTGAAAGTTTTATTTAAATATAATATAAAATATATCAGTTTCAAAAAGAACAATGTCATTTTTATGTTTCTTGTTAAATAAATATTCATGTACACGAGAAATATTTTTTGTTCTAAATCTTTACTGAACAGAAAAATATATTTCGGTTTATTTTATATTTTGTCATTTAATTTCTGATAATTTCTAACAAAAGGAATACTATATTATATAAATTTATGTGAATTATTTTTCGAGATTTTGTTTTCAGTTATCAGATTTTGAGTTATCCTATAAAAATTTTATGGTGCAAATTAACCCAAATTTTCATTAACCTGACAAATTGTATGTATATATATATATATAAAAACTATATCTACGAAGCATCTAAACGAGTAAATTAGAATGTAATGTAACTTTCACCGATAACCTAGCCTATTTAACAGAGTATTAAAACATTAAATTCAGTTGACTACTTTCAGATAATCATACTGTTCAAGTGTAATGTTATTTCTCAAGCTTTTGTTTTTTTTTAACTGCTGGCGAATAAACAGAGTGAGTGACTTTACTTACCTTACTGTTCCCAATACCAAAAATCTAGTTTGTTAATGAAATTTTAACTGGAAACTATATTGGGAGATTGTCAGTTTTAACGATTGTGATTTTTGATCCAATCAACCGGTGAAATCATAATGAATAATAGAATAGCTTAATTAAATTAACTTGGAAAACGATTTTAAAATACGACAATTAAAGAACAACCAGAATGAAATATTTATTTGCAGTTGCTAAAAAAAAGTAATTTCACGCACAGAAAAATTAAAATTGGCTTCTTCAAAACACTATTCATGGAAACGTGTAGTGTAGCAGGTAATACTTTTAGCTCAGAACATAACTTCATATTTTGCTTCCTTATATCTCGGCCTAATTCTCGTAACCCTAGCCTTATTGATTATTAAATTGAAAATTGCATGATTATATTGAGGTCAACATTATTGTTACTAGCAGAAACACCGTCCTACGGGTGGCTGCTTGTGTTAGTAATTACTAATCGTCAGATTCATACCTCTTGAAATAAATTTAGAAAAAATGAACATTAATTTTTTTTTTCTGAGAAGTACTGCACGGGAAAAGTGTTCGGATTGTGCTGATATAAACTGTAATGTTTTATAAATTAAAAGTGGTACCCTTTATTGAAATAACAGTTTTTCTTTTTAAGAACTCCATTTTTAGTACTAAATTTACAAATTACATCAGTAAAGATATAATCAAACCCTCACGTACAGTCCAAGCGAAAATTATGTTCTTGTTGTGAGGAGAGTACTTTTATTTAAAATTGCGTTCTGTGATAAAGAAATGGTTGTTACACATACCGTGGTTATTTTTCTAATTGTCTAGATCTTGAATACCCGAAATGTGAAATTATTTTTATGGATTTTTGTTTGTGGTGACATTCAATAGATGGCGCCACATTCTACTTCTTATTTCTGTCACATACATAGATAGATACATATATACACGCTACGTTCACTATAGTGAGATATTGAAATAAGCGGACCAATAGCTATGTAAACTGAGAGAATGTCTGTTGTGCTAGATTTTGTTTTTCAATTCATTATGTTAAGACTTACACGTCTTGGTTAGTACACAGCAGGCAATATAACAATAGTTGTATTACTAATCATTTTCTACCATAAAAACTAACTCCGTTAAATACTTCTCAGAAAATGAGAGGAAAACAGAGAAATTATAATGAAAATGTTATCTTTCATATAAGAACAAGAATGCATTGATGTTACGAAATTTATTCGGAACTTCTAAAATTATTACATATAAAAATAAACGAACGTTAAGAAGCGAGATCTGTAGAAAATTATAGCAATAGCAGCTCTTGCAGCTAATAGCTTACAAATCTTACATTTGAGCCAACTGCAAGACAACATAAGAATTATTTGGAATGAGGTGCTCTCGTCGAAAGTTTGGCTACATGAATGGATTACTTTATATAACAAATGTTTTTTTTTTGTGGCTCTAAATATGTGTAGGAGTTTTATGTTTATTTGATATATTTGATTTTGTAAAAGAAGTTCACTGCATTTGATCTATAATAATAAAAGGACGTGTCTGTGGGTCTTTGTGTCTCTGTGTGACCGCTATAACTCCAAGGGGAAAGAACCTAGAAACCTGAAATTTTGCACACATACTAAGTGGACCTTGAGAGTGTGTACCTGGGTATTATTACTTATCAATGTGCGTGTGCATCTTATTAATGAGACAAGCTAGCGAAAAACCACATAGGAAAAAATATGTGATCGTCATAGTTTCAAGAGCAAAGAATCTAGAAACCTGAAATTGTACATCCATACTAAGTGGACCATGAGGGTGTACACCTGGGTATTATTACTTATCCATGTGCGTGCGCGCGTTCTCGAGCGTATCTTTTTGTGAGGCAAGCTAACAAAAAACCACATAGAAAATAATATGTGTGCATCTTTTTATGCGAAAACTACATGGAAAAGAAATGTGTCCTGGTGCGAACCACAGAACTTCGGATCCATAGTCAGGAACGTTAAAACTTCTCAGTCTTTTCGGGTTTCTAGGTTCTTTCCTCTTGGAGTTATAGCGGTCACACACACACACACAGACCCACAAACACGTCCTTTTAAACTGTTATTTTATAGTGTTTTTTAAAACTATTATGAAATGTTATACAGTAGTTGAACTATTATGGGATTTATAGAATATTTTAACTATTATGAGATGTTATAGAGTGTTTTCTAACTATTACGTTCTAGTGTTTTTTAACTATTATGGGATGTTATAGAGTGTTTTCTAACTATTACGTTCTAGTGTTTTTTAACTATTATGGGATGTTATAGAGTGTTTTCTAACTATTACGTTCTAGTGTTTTTTAACTATCATGGGCTGTTATAGAGTAGTTTTGAACTATTATGAGATGTTATAATGGTTTTTAAGTACTATGAGATGTTATAATGGTTTTTAAGTACTATGAGATGTTATAATGGTTTTTAAGTACTATGAGATGTTATAATGTTTTTTAAGTACTATGAGATGTTATAATGGTTTTTAAGTACTATGAGATGTTATAATGGTTTTTAAGTACTATGAGATGTTATAGTGGTTTTTAACTATTCTTAGCATACAGCCCGTCAAAAATGACGTGGCAAGTTCTACCACCCCACCCATAATATACCCTAACCTCAATTTCATAGCTAACTAAAATATACAAATTTTGCAAAATCCAGCTTGACAAACAAAGAGGCAGAAAATGGGATGTTATACTGTCGTGAACGCTTTCACGCTTCCTTTTTTTTTTTTGGTAATAATCAACAATATATAACGTCGCTTAGCATCAAAACTATTATGGAATGATATAGAGTGCTTTACCTCTTATGGGTTGTTATATAGTAGTTTATAGCTATTATAGGAAGTTATAGGGCTGTTTTAACTATTATGGGATGTTATAGAGTGGCTTTGAACTATTGTGGGACTAGCGTATAGCCCATCAAAAATGCCGGGGCAAGTACTACCACCCCACCTCACATTTGATAGTTAACTGATATAAAAAAAGATGACAAATAAAACTTGACCAACAAAGAGGCAAAAAAGCGTAATTGAGGCAATCAAACTTCGGTAAATTATTTCTATTGAGGCAAGCTAGAGAAAAACCACATAGGAAAGAAGTGGTTCCTCATATGACAACTTCTAATATATAGAAAATCCAGTGCGTTTTGGTAAGAATACGTCCCAACAATGGCTTTCATGTCATGTTGCTTAGCAACAAAAGTACAGAGGTTATACTTTTATGCAAAAAATGGGTTCTGAATACACACACTGACATAGACATCAAGAGTATATCAACCTAATAACCCGAGCGAAGCCGGGTACTTTCGCTAGTATTCAATAAAGCTCAGGCCGTGGCAGAAGATGTGAGGAAAACAAAGAACTACTTTTACAGGTGTTTTAAGACTTCCTTGCCATTATCGTTACAAATTAGGAATTTGGCATGATGCTACAAACAATACACCACTACTTTCGCAACAATGCCAAGCTTGCCAGAATGTGGAGCTGGATCTTCGTCGTTCGCGTTCCCTTATTGCGAAAATAACACATACATCACAGCTCCCAGCTTGAGGCGGTGTGTGTGTGTTATAAGAATGACCGTCAAATCCCACTATGCTGTCTGACAAGAGAAGCCCAAGAGTTGGCGGTGGTAGATGGTGATGACTAGTTGCCTTCCCTCTAGTCTATCACTTAACATTAGGAAAGGCTAGTTTACATAGCCGTTGTGTAACTTAATTCTAAATCAAATAAACATATAACCCTTCGCAACTGATTAAGATTTATTTGTTATTAAATTTCGAAATATGGATGAACTAATGGGTGATTGTTCACCATTCAGGGCAAAGAAGAAGCAAATTTTGGATCAAAATTTGGGTTCTGCCAAAGCATAAAGTATTATTAAAAAACTCATAATATAACACGTGATAAATAACGGTCATTTTTTAAAAGTCATTCTCAAGCTGATGTTGACCTAAGGAAATCGAAACGTTTTTACTTGTTTTGTTTTTTAGATAAAACAATTTATACCCGTATCAGCCTTCTGTACTATAAATAGATATATTTACTTCAAGTGAGTTCCTCGTCATCATGAAGTTGTATTATATATAGACAATATAAACCTTTTTGTTCTGTTAATAAAACGCAACTCTTTTTTTTATTTCACAAACATTTAAGCAGAACGCTTTTAGTCTTAGCCCTTGGACTTTATCTTATGTAATTCTTATATGAAAATTTTACGCATGGGTAACTGACGCGTCACGAGGTGTTATAAAACATGAAATAAACAGAATTGTTTCAAACTAGATAAAATATCTTTATAATTAAGTCTTAAAATCATCGTTCTGCTTTATGTTCCTGTCCTCTGTAGTTTCACAAAATAACACACGTTTATTTTGACTGTCTAGATATCCTTTAGCCATTTCAAACATAAAATAGATTTAACTTTGTTCAGTATTTCAGTAATTTTTAATGAAGTAATTTTAGCATTTTCAACCACTGATGAATTTGAGCTTTAGTGAAATAATCATTCACTTGAACCTATGTTACTGCTGTTGTTTGATGAAGTTCGCGCAAAGTTACTCGGTCAGTGCTTGCCATCCTTAACTTGGAAGTGATGGACCAGAGAAAAGACAGCTAGTCAACATCACCTACTGCCAACACTTGCGCTACTCTAATCGAATATTGGAATTTGACCGTCAGTCTTACAACATACCGACCATAAAGTGTAAAACGCGATGTTTTCTTTAAGCAGTATGGGAAAATGAACTGCAAAATCTCGGATCCACAGTCCGGCATGCTAACTATTGAGTCATGCTCGACCTGTGGATCCTATAAAAAGCTAAAACAGCATATGTTCAAACGTACACTTGACGTTACATTGTCTGTGATTAAAAGTGCGAATCAATGTGAAATTACGTAGAGAAGCGAAGTTGATTTTATCAGACAGATTTAATAAGCTTGTTCTTGGAGCTAATGGAACATTTTCTAAACATCGTCATTTTGAACAAGGAAATTACTAGATCAACACGAAAATGAGAAAGCAGCCAGTCAATGTGATACACGAGAAAAATTGTATAAGAGTTGTAAACACGTGCTAAGCACAATAATTGGCAAGCCCCGTTTCATCATTACTACAATTTCCTCTATTTCGACCATAAAAATGACTCATTATGCTCACCTATGATCCAGTGTTTATTCGATCAAACCATACAAAGAAAATTATTTTTTTTCTTTTTGAAGAAATTTTGGTCAAATATATAATGATCAGATCTAGCACAGAACTGTTTCCCCTTGTGTGCAACCAACTGGAGGGAAGGTAGGCCAAACCCTCACTTTTGTTCACCACGGAGTCCCACGCGATCAATATAAACCAGGAAAACTACATTTAGTACATCTGTATATTGATGGTAATTTACCATGCACAGAAGGATCACCAGTTTCATTGATCATAACGAAATGGATAATGCGAATCAGTTAATGTTATGACTTGAGAGGGTTTATTTCTGGCCGTAGTATATGATTTTACTACTCCGTAAACATAGCTTACATTTATACGTATACATTACCATTACTTCTTATTTGTCTCCTTCCTACAGTCAATAAAACCGTGTAACATACTGTGAATGACTACTTATGTAAATAGTAATAACTTCCGACCAGAGTAAGCTCTGTACTTAGAGCGAAAATAAAAATCAATCTGGCTATCTATACAGATAGATAATTAACTGTAGAGCAAAAAACTTTATAAACAGCACTGACCACCAACTCTTGGACCACTCTCTGCAAGACCGTAAAGTGGGATTTTAGCGCCATCCGTATAACACACTGATGGCCCAAAAGTGAAAAGAGCGATTTTTGTTTTATTTTTTGCGATAATTAATGGAACGATATGAATGTTTAATAAATAATAACTTAAAATGTTATAATTCATTAGTCGTTATTTTAATCAAAACTAAATATTGGCTTTTACTTCGAAATCTAATGATGTATATAATTATTCTTTCCGCTTACGGAAATTAGTTTTATCTTTTTCTTATCTAATATTCTGTATATTAACAACTGGCCAAAATTTCTCAGGAAAATATAATGTTACACGTACAGCAAAGGTCTTTTCTTACAGCAAATATTGCTGTTTTAATCTCTTTTACTGGTTGTTGTGAGCTGTGAGTTATATATACCATAAAATATCGTATATCTGCGTTTCTTCTTATAATGTATTAGAAAGGGATGGTTCAAAGTTCAAGTACAAACTAAACAATTCCTGTTAGGTAAAGACGTTGTTGTTGTTTTTATAAACACTGTTGAATTTGAATGTTTTCCAATTAACGTACATCTTTTCGCTCAAACATCAAGAAGTAGCTCCAATGTTAAATATCCAACAAGTAAAAAACATCTTACGTTAGTTTCTTCAGCTTGAATCGTTATTTTAAATTGAACCAATTTTAAAGGCAAATATATATGTTGAAGCGTACCATTAGTAGTAGCGCAATTTAAACAACTTAGAAAAAAGAAAGCGCTCGGGGAAATCGGGAGGTGGGGGAGGGGAGGCAATCCAGAATTTAAATTATCCTCGCGACAGTTTTGTTTCGTTTAACTTAAAAATGAACATAGCATAACAAGATACGGTCTTGATTCCCTGTAAGTCAGAAAAAAAATGTCCATCAGAGCGTTTTCCTATTAGACTTACATGTAATGACATGGTATTTGTCAGAAATGTTAGCTCAAATCACATAATAAATACGTTGTTGTTGTTTTTTGTTACAATACTATACATTAAATAGTCAACATTATCAACAGAATGTAACCTTACAAATAGCGAATCCACTGCTAGTAATACAATAGTCTTTATAACTTCTGGTTTTCAGTGTTATTAATATTGTATTTTCGATAAATGTATTTTGATTATTACAGTAAATGCAATATGTTGGATAATTTTTACGCATAAACGGTAATATCCTAAATATCGCAATTCCTAAGAAAAGTTCATCTATAGCCTATGTTGTGTCGGAAATTACAACTTTAATTTTTTTTGTAATCCATTTCCCTTCTATTCCTGCATAGACAAAACTACGTTAATCCAATAAACTGAGTACGTAAGAGGTTTTCATATTTTAATATTAAGTAAAGCATTCGGTGTAGGTATTAGATACAGAATATTTGTTTGTTTTGGAGCTATCTTCTATTTACACCGCAAGGAATCGAGCCCAAAACTTTAAGCGTTTTAAATCCGTAAACTTATCGCTGTCCGTCAGTAAACAAATAAAGATTATTATAAATAAATTTCATATTTAAAACAATTATATTTTAAAATTTGGTTCTAGAGAACAAAAATTTCAGTGGATGCACATTGCGAATCGTAAGTTTTATTCAGGAAAGTTTGTACTAAGCATAGGGAATTATAAAAGTATATTACACTACATATTTAAGTGGTTTTCGCTTAAGAAATGATTCCTCTCTTTTGCAATAGCACAAAATTACTGACTTGAATAAGATGTGTGTTAGTGTGCATAATA
>NW_013665778.1:663259-664994 GCF_000517525.1 Limulus polyphemus | reverse complement strand
GTGTAGCTTTGCGTGAAATTCAAAACAAACAAACAATATTGTGGGTATCTATGAATAAGGTCCAGGATAGATTTTGCTTGCTGTGTCTAAACTAAGAGATAGTCTTGATATGCTGATTGAGAATGACAGAAAGCAAATTTAATAGCTTCTGTATCATGTTCAGACTTTTGTAAATGGAACTTATGATTCTCAGCAAGTAGATTTTAAGATATAATTATATGAGATGCTTTCCATAAACATACTAAATTTTTGAAAGGTGCTGAAAAGATTCTTTTCACGACACCCGTAAGTATGTTCACACTTATTAACAAAGTAACATTTAATGGCGTCTGTGGTATCAAATTTGTTAACAGGTGCAGAGTGAAACTAATAATTTTAATACATCTTAGATATTCTAGTCTATGATTGCGAGATACGTGACTTAAAATTCAAATTGACTTACATCTACTTTAAGAGTTATTAGAAGTTGAAAGAAGAAACTATTGGAACAAATACTAATTAGTTTTGTTTGTAAATCTAAAGACAAATATAAAACACACCATACGTTGTAGCTGAATCAAAACATGTCGCAGCTTAGCTGACAAAGAAGAAGACGCAAAACAGCACATGCTGTTATCAAATTACCCTTATAAAGAAGCATATTCAAAGCTCATTAATGAAAGGCTTTAGTTCTTTCTTAGGGTAGATTAGTTAGGTGCTAGCCATTACCCAAGAAAAGCTGGAAGCAGTTCTTTTCTCCTCCTGCCACAAATGTAATAAATTGTTTGGAAAGAGCTAACTTCAAAGCGACATGTCTCACCAGGAAGTACTGCACAGTTCGAAACACATTAACACAAAGTGAAAGTAGATTAAATCTATTAGATGCACGCACTTTCATTTATTGGAAGGAAATGGTTAATTCTGTAATTCTGCCTTGAAGAAAGAAAAACGATTGGGAAATGGATATCTCATCCTCGAGAGTTAATATACTACTGGACTGATCCTGTTCCTGAGCCGTCTATTCTCAGCGACATCTTATCATTAGACAATAGTAAAGCAAAAAATAAATGACCTTTTTCAGTAAGATAAAACTGTGATTTCGTTCTCAGATTTTGCTGATTTGTTTGTTAGTTTGTTAATTTTTTCGTTGAGCAAGAGCATTTTAAATGGTAACTTTATCATAATGAGTTGTAATTGAAAAGTGTGATAAAAGTGCTTGTTCAGTGATGTAAGATAAAGAAATGAAACATACATATCGATTTAATTAACTCTGCTGTTTTAGAAGACAAAAAGTGTGTTTTTTTGTTTCCTTATATGACCTATAAAATAAGCCTTGTTTCTCAGTGCTTTTTGTAAAGCTTGCTTCCATACGTCACAACAAAAAAACAACTATTTGTCTTAATTCCTACAACTGACGAAATTGAGATAATCTAACACCAGTTCAACGCTAGAAAAGATCGGTGTGCACATTTTATTGCGTAAAATTAAAGTAAACTAGTGACTAATTATAGACCTAATATGTGATGAAACAATATGTAAGACCGTAGATATTTGGTTTTATTAAGCAAATTATTATTAATATCCGATCAAAGGAAGCTAACTACTTAGGTCAAAAGTAAAATTAAAGTAAACTAGTGACTAATTATAGACCTAATATGTGATGAAACAATATGTTAGACCGTAGATATTTGGTTTTATTAAGCAAATTATTATTAATATCCGATCAAAGGAAGCTAACTACTTAGATCAAAAGTAA
>NW_013665778.1:660696-662525 GCF_000517525.1 Limulus polyphemus | reverse complement strand
GAGGGGCAAACTTAAAGTAATTGTTTTATTAAAACACTTTGGACTTGAATGTTAGGTTTGTTTTGAATTTCGCGCAAGCTACTCATGATGATAACTAGCTGCCTTCCCTCTAGTCTTACACTGCTAAATTAGGGACGGCTAGCGCAGATAGCCCTCGTGTAGCTTTGCGCGAAATTCAAAAACAAACAAACAAACTTTATAATTTGTTTTATTTTGTTAAGTTAATGAAAACTAATTATTATTTTGTATATTTACTAAGTTTCTTGTTTAAAAACAAACTAAGCAGTTAACTTTGGAAGTGACATTTATGGTAAATTATATGTTTCATATGCGTTCTGTAGGATTTTATTTCCTACCACAAAAAAATACAAAAGTCACTTGTCTTTTCTTCATTTTGTTGTCAATGTGCTTTAATCTCTCTTAACGTAATTTACAATGAGATGACAAAAGCTATTAATCAAGGAATGTGATACTGATGATGGAGTTAGTTACGAGAAGCATACTCGGATATGAATTATAGTAGCTTTTGCACGACAGCCCCAATTTTACCATGCACGAGCGCGCCCATTTATCCAATATTCACAGAAGGAAGCACCTTAATTAAGTGAACTATTCGTGACACTGTGGAACTTAGCGACGTTTTGTTATATCACCAGGTTCAATACAAACTACTTGTACATGGACAGAGAAATAACGTTTTGCACAATGACATACAGGTTTTCATCGTCAAATCCTTTAACAAATTTACAGCGGTACAAACATTTCAATGGTTGATGTTAAACAGTAACTTTTGACGAATGAACATGTTAATATAAATATTAGATCTACCATCCAATTATATATAATTGAACTATTCAATACATTTTATGTTTTATTTATATTGTTACGTATTAGAATTTCAAATAGCCTAAAATTGAATTAAATGATAATTTAAATTTAGTAGTTAAAGTGTACTTTGGATTTAGCAGTTAAGTAAAAGCCAAAATATAATCAGTCTATGATATTTGCCAACAAGAATGATACACACAGTTTTCTTTTTTTAATACAAATATGTTTTAATATAAAAACAACAATACAAATTACAATAGCGGTTATTACAAATAGTTATTACACAGAATGATTTATATACACAAATTTTACAAACTTACAAACAATATAAGGTTTTCTTTCTAGTCTAGAACTTCCTTAGTGTCTTATCGGGGGTTCACGATGAGCGAGTTGATTTCGTGTTAATGTAGGTACAATTCACTTAACTGGGAGCTAGCTAGCTTTGTCCTTCGTTATTCACCACCACACACGCCGAGTTTTTCACCGATAAAGTTACATAATGTTTTCGTAAAAATACCAATGCCCGATGAGAACCTACTGAATTTGAATGATTTGTAATGTTCGTAATTTATAAACGTTCCTGGTCAATATATCTTAAGTTCCCGATTAATAAGCGTTAATCACAGTTATAGCTTCCGAAATTTATAGTACATCAACTATAGGAAACCAATAATAGATACTCCTTTTTTTGGCGCGTTGCGTTGGTTATATTTATAGGCGTGTGGAGAGTTTCTCAAAATTTCAGTTTTATGTAACAATATTGACGCTAACCCAGAGTTTACGCATACACATATATTGGTGATTCTTAAACTCGAGAATCTCCTACAACTTTAGAGAATAGGCGGGAGTTTCGCAATACATATTTAACAGTATATGTTATATACATTTCTAAATATAAAATAAATCCAAACAAACATCGACATTAAAATAAATGTATAATAATAAATCCGTCAAAACTCTCTCCTCAGTGAATTAAAAATAGGTGTTAGACAACTTTTAAC